>NW_027143627.1:0-52740 GCF_026170545.1 Melanerpes formicivorus
TCAAACCTGCTGTAAAATGCTTGATTTCGAGAGTGAGCGAAACTAATGAAAACATTGTTGGGGTAAAACCTAAAGGGAAAGACCTAGCACCAAATCCAATTTGCCATCTGATCTAACTTCTGGAGGCAGTCAAAATGATCCTTAGAATTCTTCCCTACCTTATTCCTGTGCTGAGATACAGGCTGCTCCAACCTGCTGTAAAATGCTTGATTTCGAGAGTGAGCGAAACTAATGAAAACATTGTTGGGGTAAAACCTAAAGGGAAAGACCTAGCACCAAATCCAATTTGCCATCTGATCTAACTTCTGGAGGCAGTCAAAATGATCCTTAGAATTCTTCCCTACCTTATTCCTGTGCTGAGATACAGGCTGCTCCAACCTGCTGTAAAATGCTTGATTTCGAGAGTGAGCGAAACTAATGAAAACATTGTTGGGGTAAAACCTAAAGGGAAAGACCTAGCACCAAATCCAATTTGCCATCTGATCTAACTTCTGGAGGCAGTCAAAATGATCCTTAGAATTCTTCCCTACCTTATTCCTGTGCTGAGATACAGGCTGCTCCAACCTGCTGTAAAATGCTTGATTTCGAGAGTGAGCGAAACTAATGAAAACATTGTTGGGGTAAAACCTAAAGGGAAAGACCTAGCACCAAATCCAATTTGCCATCTGATCTAACTTCTGGAGGCAGTCAAAATGAGCCTTAGAATTCTTCCCTACCTTATTCCTGTGCTGAGATACAGGCTGCTCCAACCTGCTGTAAAATGCTTGATTTCGAGAGTGAGCGAAACTAATGAAAACATTGTTGGGGTAAAACCTAAAGGGAAAGACCTAGCACCAAATCCAATTTGCCATCTGATCTAACTTCTGGAGGCAGTCAAAATGATCCTTAGAATTCTTCCCTACCTTATTCCTGTGCTGAGGTACAGGCTGCTCCAACCTGCTGTAAAATGCTTGATTTCGAGAGTGAGCGAAACTAATGAAAACATTGTTGGGGTAAAACCTAAAGGGAAAGACCTAGCACCAAATCCAATTTGCCATCTGATCTAACTTCTGGAGGCAGTCAAAATGATCCTTAGAATTCTTCCCTACCTTATTCCTGTGCTGAGATACAGGCTGCTCCAACCTGCTGTAAAATGCTTGATTTCGAGAGTGAGCGAAACTAATGAAAACATTGTTGGGGTAAAACCTAAAGGGAAAGACCTAGCACCAAATCCAATTTGCCATCCGATCTAACTTCTGGAGGCAGTCAAAATGATCCTTAGAATTCTTCCCTACCTTATTCCTGTGCTGAGATACAGGCTGCTCAACCTGCTGTAAAATGCTTGATTTTGAGAGTGAGCGAAACTAATGAAAACATTGTTGGGGTAAAACCTAAAGGGAAAGACCTAGCACCAAATCCAATTTGCCATCTGATCTAACTTCTGGAGGCAGTCAAAATGATCCTTAGAATTCTTCCCTACCTTATTCCTGTGCTGAGATACAGGCTGCTCCAACCTGCTGTAAAATGCTTGATTTCGAGAGTGAGCGAAACTAATGAAAACATTGTTGGGGTAAAACCTAAAGGGAAAGACCTAGCACCAAATCCAATTTGCCATCTGATCTAACTTCTGGAGGCAGTCAAAATGATCCTTAGAATTCTTCCCTACCTTATTCCTGTGCTGAGATACAGGCTGCTCCAACCTGCTGTAAAATGCTTGATTTCGAGAGTGAGCGAAACTAATGAAAACATTGTTGGGGTAAAACCTAAAGGGAAAGACCTAGCACCAAATCCAATTTGCCATCTGATCTAACTTCTGGAGGCAGTCAAAATGATCCTTAGAATTCTTCCCTACCTTATTCCTGTGCTGAGATACAGGCTGCTCCAACCTGCTGTAAAATGCTTGATTTCGAGAGTGAGCGAAACTAATGAAAACATTGTTGGGGTAAAACCTAAAGGGAAAGACCTAGCACCAAATCCAATTTGCCATCTGATCTAACTTCTGGAGGCAGTCAAAATGATCCTTAGAATTCTTCCCTACCTTATTCCTGTGCTGAGATACAGGCTGCTCCAACCTGCTGTAAAATGCTTGATTTCGAGAGTGAGCGAAACTAATGAAAAACATTGTTGGGGTAAAACCTAAAGGGAAAGACCTAGCACCAAATCCAATTGGCCATCTGATCTAACTTCTGGAGGCAGTCAAAATGATCCTTAGAATTCTTCCCTACCTTATTCCTGTGCTGAGATACAGGCTGCTCCAACCTGCTGTAAAATGCTTGATTTCGAGAGTGAGCGAAACTAATGAAAACATTGTTGGGGTAAAACCTAAAGGGAAAGACCTAGCACCAAATCCAATTTGCCATCTGATCTAACTTCTGGAGGCAGTCAAAATGATCCTTAGAATTCTTCCCTACCTTATTCCTGTGCTGAGATACAGGCTGCTCCAACCTGCTGTAAAATGCTTGATTTCGAGAGTGAGCGAAACTAATGAAAACATTGTTGGGGTAAAACCTAAAGGGAAAGACCTAGCACCAAATCCAATTTGCCATCTGATCTAACTTCTGGAGGCAGTCAAAATGATCCTTAGAATTCTTCCCTACCTTATTCCTGTGCTGAGATACAGGCTGCTCCAACCTGCTGTAAAATGCTTGATTTCGAGAGTGAGCGAAACTAATGAAAACATTGTTGGGGTAAAACCTAAAGGGAAAGACCTAGCACCAAATCCAATTTGCCATCTGATCTAACTTCTGGAGGCAGTCAAAATGAGCCTTAGAATTCTTCCCTACCTTATTCCTGTGCTGAGATACAGGCTGCTCCAACCTGCTGTAAAATGCTTGATTTCGAGAGTGAGCGAAACTAATGAAAACATTGTTGGGGTAAAACCTAAAGGGAAAGACCTAGCACCAAATCCAATTTGCCATCTGATCTAACTTCTGGAGGCAGTCAAAATGAGTATTTGAATTCTTCCCTACCTTATTCCTGTGCTGAGATACAGGCTGCTCCAACCTGCTGTAAAATGCTTGATTTCGAGAGTGAGCGAAACTAATGAAAACATTGTTGGGGTAAAACCTAAAGGGAAAGACCTAGCACCAAATCCAATTTGCCATCTGATCTAACTTCTGGAGGCAGTCAAAATGATCCTTAGAATTCTTCCCTACCTTATTCCTGTGCTGAGATACAGGCTGCTCCAACCTGCTGTAAAATGCTTGATTTCGAGAGTGAGCGAAACTAATGAAAACATTGTTGGGGGTAAAACCTAAAGGGAAAGACCTAGCACCAAATCCAATTTGCCATCTGATCTAACTTCTGGAGGCAGTCAAAATGAGCCTTAGAATTCTTCCCTACCTTATTCCTGTGCTGAGATACAGGCTGCTCCAACCTGCTGTAAAATGCTTGATTTCGAGAGTGAGCGAAACTAATGAAAACATTGTTGGGGTAAAACCTAAAGGGAAAGACCTAGCACCAAATCCAATTTGCCATCTGATCTAACTTCTGGAGGCAGTCAAAATGAGCCTTAGAATTCTTCCCTACCTTATTCCTGTGCTGAGATACAGGCTGCTCCAACCTGCTGTAAAATGCTTGATTTCGAGAGTGAGCGAAACTAATGAAAACATTGTTGGGGTAAAACCTAAAGGGAAAGACCTAGCACCAAATCCAATTTGCCATCTGATCTAACTTCTGGAGGCAGTCAAAATGATCCTTAGAATTCTTCCCTACCTTATTCCTGTGCTGAGATACAGGCTGCTCCAACCTGCTGTAAAATGCTTGATTTCGAGAGGGAGCGAAACTAATGAAAACATTGTTGGGGTAAAACCTAAAGGGAAAGACCTAGCACCAAATCCAATTTGCCATCTGATCTAACTTCTGGAGGCAGTCAAAATGATCCTTAGAATTCTTCCCTACCTTATTCCTGTGCTGAGATACAGGCTGCTCCAACCTGCTGTAAAATGCTTGATTTCGAGAGTGAGCGAAACTAATGAAAACATTGTTGGGGTAAAACCTAAAGGGAAAGACCTAGCACCAAATCCAATTTGCCATCTGATCTAACTTCTGGAGGCAGTCAAAATGATCCTTAGAATTCTTCCCTACCTTATTCCTGTGCTGAGATACAGCTGCTCCAACCTGCTGTAAAATGCTTGATTTCGAGAGTGAGCGAAACTAATGAAAACATTGTTGGGGTAAAACCTAAAGGGAAAGACCTAGCACCAAATCCAATTTGCCATCTGATCTAAACTTCTGGAGGCAGTCAAAATGATCCTTAGAATTCTTCCCTACCTTATTCCTGTGCTGAGATACAGGCTGCTCCAACCTGCTGTAAAATGCTTGATTTCGAGAGTGAGCGAAACTAATGAAAACATTGTTGGGGTAAAACCTAAAGGGAAAGACCTAGCACCAAATCCAATTTGCCATCTGATCTAACTTCTGGAGGCAGTCAAAATGATCCTTAGAATTCTTCCCTACCTTATTCCTGTGCTGAGATACAGGCTGCTCCAACCTGCTGTAAAATGCTTGATTTCGAGAGTGAGCGAAACTAATGAAAACATTGTTGGGGTAAAACCTAAAGGGAAAGACCTAGCACCAAATCCAATTTGCCATCTGATCTAACTTCTGGAGGCAGTCAAAATGATCCTTAGAATTCTTCCCTACCTTATTCCTGTGCTGAGATACAGGCTGCTCCAACCTGCTGTAAAATGCTTGATTTCGAGAGTGAGCGAAACTAATGAAAACATTGTTGGGGTAAAACCTAAAGGGAAAGACCTAGCACCAAATCCAATTTGCCATCTGATCTAACTTCTGGAGGCAGTCAAAATGATCCTTAGAATTCTTCCCTACCTTATTCCTGTGCTGAGATACAGGCTGCTCCAACCTGCTGTAAAATGCTTGATTTCGAGAGTGAGCGAAACTAATGAAAACATTGTTGGGGTAAAACCTAAAGGGAAAGACCTAGCACCAAATTGCATTGGCCATCTAATCTAACTTCTGGAGGCAGTCAGAATGATCCTTAGAATTCTTCCCTACCTTATTCCTGTGCTGAGATACAGGCTGCTCCAACCTGCTGTAAAATGCTTGATTTCGAGAGTGAGCGAAACTAATGAAAACATTGTTGGGGTAAAACCTAAAGGGAAAGACCTAGCACCAAATCCAATTTGCCATCTGATCTAACTTCTGGAGGCAGTCAAAATGATCCTTAGAATTCTTCCCTACCTTATTCCTGTGCTGAGATACAGGCTGCTCCAACCTGCTGTAAAATGCTTGATTTCGAGAGTGAGCGAAACTAATGAAAACATTGTTGGGGTAAAACCTAAAGGGAAAGACCTAGCACCAAATCCAATTTGCCATCTGATCTAACTTCTGGAGGCAGTCAAAATGATCCTTAGAATTCTTCCCTACCTTATTCCTGTGCTGAGATACAGGCTGCTCCAACCTGCTGTAAAATGCTTGATTTCGAGAGTGAGCGAAACTAATGAAAACATTGTTGGGGTAAAACCTAAAGGGAAAGACCTAGCACCAAATCCAATTTGCCATCTGATCTAACTTCTGGAGGCAGTCAAAATGATCCTTAGAATTCTTCCCTACCTTATTCCTGTGCTGAGATACAGGCTGCTCCAACCTGCTGTAAAATGCTTGATTTCGAGAGTGAGCGAAACTAATGAAAACATTGTTGGGGTAAAACCTAAAGGGAAAGACCTAGCACCAAATCCAATTTGCCATCTGATCTAACTTCTGGAGGCAGTCAAAATGATCCTTAGAATTCTTCCCTACCTTATTCCTGTGCTGAGATACAGGCTGCTCCAACCTGCTGTAAAATGCTTGATTTCGAGAGTGAGCGAAACTAATGAAAACATTGTTGGGGTAAAACCTAAAGGGAAAGACCTAGCACCAAATCCAATTTGCCATCTGATCTAACTGCTGGAGACAGTCAAAATGAGTATTTGAATTCTTCCCTACCTTATTCCTGTGCTGAGATACAGGCTGCTCCAACCTGCTGTAAAATGCTTGATTTCGAGAGTGAGCGAAACTAATGAAAACATTGTTGGGGTAAAACCTAAAGGGAAAGACCTAGCACCAAATCCAATTTGCCATCTGATCTAACTTCTGGAGGCAGTCAAAATGATCCTTAGAATTCTTCCCTACCTTATTCCTGTGCTGAGATACAGGCTGCTCCAACCTGCTGTAAAATGCTTGATTTCGAGAGGGAGCGAAACTAATGAAAACATTGTTGGGGTAAAACCTAAAGGGAAAGACCTAGCACCAAATCCAATTTGCCATCTGATCTAACTTCTGGAGGCAGTCAAAATGAGTATTTGAATTCTTCCCTACCTTATTCCTGTGCTGAGATACAGGCTGCTCCAACCTGCTGTAAAATGCTTGATTTCGAGAGTGAGCGAAACTAATGAAAACATTGTTGGGGTAAAACCTAAAGGGAAAGACCTAGCACCAAATCCAATTTGCCATCTGATCTAACTTCTGGAGGCAGTCAAAATGAGTATTTGAATTCTTCCCTACCTTATTCCTGTGCTGAGATACAGGCTGCTCCAACCTGCTGTAAAATGCTTGATTTCGAGAGTGAGCGAAACTAATGAAAACATTGTTGGGGTAAAACCTAAAGGGAAAGACCTAGCACCAAATCCAAATTGCCATCCGATCTAACTTCTGGAGGCAGTCAAAATGATCCTTAGAATTCTTCCCTACCTTATTCCTGTGCTGAGATACAGGCTGCTCCAACCTGCTGTAAAATGCTTGATTTCGAGAGTGAGCGAAACTAATGAAAACATTGTTGGGGTAAAACCTAAAGGGAAAGACCTAGCACCAAATCCAATTTGCCATCTGATCTAACTTCTGGAGGCAGTCAAAATGATCCTTAGAATTCTTTCCCTACCTTATTCCTGTGCTGAGATACAGGCTGCTCCAACCTGCTGTAAAATGCTTGATTTCGAGAGTGAGCGAAACTAATGAAAACATTGTTGGGGTAAAACCTAAAGGGAAAGACCTAGCACCAAATCCAATTTGCCATCTGATCTAACTTCTGGAGGCAGTCAAAATGATCCTTAGAATTCTTCCCTACCTTATTCCTGTGCTGAGATACAGGCTGCTCCAACCTGCTGTAAAATGCTTGATTTCGAGAGTGAGCGAAACTAATGAAAACATTGTTGGGGTAAAACCTAAAGGGAAAGACCTAGCACCAAATCCAATTTGCCATCTGATCTAACTTCTGGAGGCAGTCAAAATGATCCTTAGAATTCTTCCCTACCTTATTCCTGTGCTGAGATACAGGCTGCTCCAACCTGCTGTAAAATGCTTGATTTCGAGAGTGAGCGAAACTAATGAAAACATTGTTGGGGTAAAACCTAAAGGGAAAGACCTAGCACCAAATCCAATTTGCCATCTGATCTAACTTCTGGAGGCAGTCAAAATGATCCTTAGAATTCTTCCCTACCTTATTCCTGTGCTGAGATACAGGCTGCTCCAACCTGCTGTAAAATGCTTGATTTCGAGAGTGAGCGAAACTAATGAAAACATTGTTGGGGTAAAACCTAAAGGGAAAGACCTAGCACCAAATCCAATTTGCCATCTGATCTAACTTCTGGAGGCAGTCAAAATGATCCTTAGAATTCTTCCCTACCTTATTCCTGTGCTGAGATACAGGCTGCTCCAACCTGCTGTAAAATGCTTGATTTCGAGAGTGAGCGAAACTAATGAAAACATTGTTGGGGTAAAACCTAAAGGGAAAGACCTAGCACCAAATCCAATTTGCCATCTGATCTAACTTCTGGAGGCAGTCAAAATGATCCTTAGAATTCTTCCCTACCTTATTCCTGTGCTGAGATACAGGCTGCTCCAACCTGCTGTAAAATGCTTGATTTCGAGAGTGAGCGAAACTAATGAAAACATTGTTGGGGTAAAACCTAAAGGGAAAGACCTAGCACCAAATCCAATTTGCCATCTGATCTAACTTCTGGAGGCAGTCAAAATGATCCTTAGAATTCTTCCCTACCTTATTCCTGTGCTGAGATACAGGCTGCTCCAACCTGCTGTAAAATGCTTGATTTCGAGAGTGAGCGAAACTAATAAAAACATTGTTGGGGTAAAACCTAAAGGGAAAGACCTAGCACCAAATCCAATTTGCCATCTGATCTAACTTCTGGAGGCAGTCAAAATGATCCTTAGAATTCTTCCCTACCTTATTCCTGTGCTGAGATACAGGCTGCTCCAACCTGCTGTAAAATGCTTGATTTCGAGAGTGAGCGAAACTAATGAAAACATTGTTGGGGTAAAACCTAAAGGGAAAGACCTAGCACCAAATCCAATTTGCCATCTGATCTAACTTCTGGAGGCAGTCAAAATGAGCCTTAGAATTCTTCCCTACCTTATTCCTGTGCTGAGATACAGGCTGCTCCAACCTGCTGTAAAATGCTTGATTTCGAGAGTGAGCGAAACTAATGAAAACATTGTTGGGGTAAAACCTAAAGGGAAAGACCTAGCACCAAATCCAATTTGCCATCTGATCTAACTTCTGGAGGCAGTCAAAATGATCCTTAGAATTCTTCCCTACCTTATTCCTGTGCTGAGATACAGGCTGCTCCAACCTGCTGTAAAATGCTTGATTTCGAGAGTGAGCGAAACTAATGAAAACATTGTTGGGGTAAAACCTAAAGGGAAAGACCTAGCACCAAATCCAATTTGCCATCTGATCTAACTTCTGGAGGCAGTCAAAATGATCCTTAGAATTCTTCCCTACCTTATTCCTGTGCTGAGATACAGGCTGCTCCAACCTGCTGTAAAATGCTTGATTTCGAGAGTGAGCGAAACTAATGAAAACATTGTTGGGGTAAAACCTAAAGGGAAAGACCTAGCACCAAATCCAATTTGCCATCTGATCTAACTTCTAGGCAGTCAAAATGAGTATTTGAATTCTTCCCTACCTTATTCCTGTGCTGAGATACAGGCTGCTCCAACCTGCTGTAAAATGCTTGATTTCGAGAGTGAGCGAAACTAATGAAACCATTGTTGGGGTAAAACCTAAAGGGAAAGACCTAGCACCAAATCCAAATTGCCATCCGATCTAACTTCTGGAGGCAGTCAAAATGATCCTTAGAATTCTTCCCTACCTTATTCCTGTGCTGAGATACAGGCTGCTCCAACCTGCTGTAAAATGCTTGATTTCGAGAGTGAGCGAAACTAATGAAAACATTGTTGGGGTAAAACCTAAAGGGAAAGACCTAGCACCAAATCCAATTTGCCATCTGATCTAACTTCTGGAGGCAGTCAAAATGATCCTTAGAATTCTTCCCTACCTTATTCCTGTGCTGAGATACAGGCTGCTCCAACCTGCTGTAAAATGCTTGATTTCGAGAGTGAGCGAAACTAATGAAAACATTGTTGGGGTAAAACCTAAAGGGAAAGACCTAGCACCAAATCCAAATTGCCATCCGATCTAACTTCTGGAGGCAGTCAAAATGATCCTTAGAATTCTTCCCTACCTTATTCCTGTGCTGAGATACAGGCTGCTCCAACCTGCTGTAAAATGCTTGATTTCGAGAGTGAGCGAAACTAATGAAAACATTGTTGGGGTAAAACCTAAAGGGAAAGACCTAGCACCAAATCCAATTTGCCATCTGATCTAACTTCTGGAGGCAGTCAAAATGATCCTTAGAATTCTTCCCTACCTTATTCCTGTGCTGAGATACAGGCTGCTCCAACCTGCTGTAAAATGCTTGATTTCGAGAGTGAGCGAAACTAATGAAAACATTGTTGGGGTAAAACCTAAAGGGAAAGACCTAGCACCAAATCCAAATTGCCATCCGATCTAACTTCTGGAGGCAGTCAAAATGATCCTTAGAATTCTTCCCTACCTTATTCCTGTGCTGAGATACAGGCTGCTCCAACCTGCTGTAAAATGCTTGATTTCGAGAGTGAGCGAAACTAATGAAAACATTGTTGGGGTAAAACCTAAAGGGAAAGACCTAGCACCAAATCCAATTTGCCATCTGATCTAACTTCTGGAGGCAGTCAAAATGATCCTTAGAATTCTTCCCTACCTTATTCCTGTGCTGAGATACAGGCTGCTCCAACCTGCTGTAAAATGCTTGATTTCGAGAGTGAGCGAAACTAATGAAAACATTGTTGGGGTAAAACCTAAAGGGAAAGACCTAGCACCAAATCCAATTTGCCATCTGATCTAACTTCTGGAGGCAGTCAAAATGATCCTTAGAATTCTTCCCTACCTTATTCCTGTGCTGAGATACAGGCTGCTCCAACCTGCTGTAAAATGCTTGATTTCGAGAGTGAGCGAAACTAATGAAAACATTGTTGGGGTAAAACCTAAAGGGAAAGACCTAGCACCAAATCCAATTTGCCATCTGATCTAACTTCTGGAGGCAGTCAAAATGATCCTTAGAATTCTTCCCTACCTTATTCCTGTGCTGAGATACAGGCTGCTCCAACCTGCTGTAAAATGCTTGATTTCGAGAGTGAGCGAAACTAATGAAAACATTGTTGGGGTAAAACCTAAAGGGAAAGACCTAGCACCAAATCCAATTTGCCATCTGATCTAACTTCTGGAGGCAGTCAAAATGATCCTTAGAATTCTTCCCTGCCTTATTCCTGTGCTGAGATACAGGCTGCTCCAACCTGCTGTAAAATGCTTGATTTCGAGAGTGAGCGAAACTAATGAAAACATTGTTGGGGTAAAACCTAAAGGGAAAGACCTAGCACCAAATCCAATTTGCCATCTGATCTAACTTCTGGAGGCAGTCAAAATGATCCTTAGAATTCTTCCCTACCTTATTCCTGTGCTGAGATACAGGCTGCTCCAACCTGCTGTAAAATGCTTGATTTCGAGAGTGAGCGAAACTAATGAAAACATTGTTGGGGTAAAACCTAAAGGGAAAGACCTAGCACCAAATCCAATTTGCCATCTGATCTAACTTCTGGAGGCAGTCAAAATGATCCTTAGAATTCTTCCCTACCTTATTCCTGTGCTGAGATACAGGCTGCTCCAACCTGCTGTAAAATGCTTGATTTCGAGAGTGAGCGAAACTAATGAAAACATTGTTGGGGTAAAACCTAAAGGGAAAGACCTAGCACCAAATCCAATTTGCCATCTGATCTAACTTCTGGAGGCAGTCAAAATGATCCTTAGAATTCTTCCCTACCTTATTCCTGTGCTGAGATACAGGCTGCTCCAACCTGCTGTAAAATGCTTGATTTCGAGAGTGAGCGAAACTAATGAAAACATTGTTGGGGTAAAACCTAAAGGGAAAGACCTAGCACCAAATCCAATTTGCCATCTGATCTAACTTCTGGAGGCAGTCAAAATGATCCTTAGAATTCTTCCCTACCTTATTCCTGTGCTGAGATACAGGCTGCTCCAACCTGCTGTAAAATGCTTGATTTCGAGAGTGAGCGAAACTAATGAAAACATTGTTGGGGTAAAACCTAAAGGGAAAGACCTAGCACCAAATCCAATTTGCCATCTGATCTAACTTCTGGAGGCAGTCAAAATGATCCTTAGAATTCTTCCCTACCTTATTCCTGTGCTGAGATACAGGCTGCTCCAACCTGCTGTAAAATGCTTGATTTCGAGAGTGAGCGAAACTAATGAAAACATTGTTGGGGTAAAACCTAAAGGGAAAGACCTAGCACCAAATCCAATTTGCCATCTGATCTAACTTCTGGAGGCAGTCAAAATGATCCTTAGAATTCTTCCCTACCTTATTCCTGTGCTGAGATACAGGCTGCTCCAACCTGCTGTAAAATGCTTGATTTCGAGAGTGAGCGAAACTAATAAAAACATTGTTGGGGTAAAACCTAAAGGGAAAGACCTAGCACCAAATCCAATTTGCCATCTGATCTAACTTCTGGAGGCAGTCAAAATGATCCTTAGAATTCTTCCCTACCTTATTCCTGTGCTGAGATACAGGCTGCTCCAACCTGCTGTAAAATGCTTGATTTCGAGAGTGAGCGAAACTAATGAAAACATTGTTGGGGTAAAACCTAAAGGGAAAGACCTAGCACCAAATCCAATTTGCCATCTGATCTAACTTCTGGAGGCAGTCAAAATGATCCTTAGAATTCTTCCCTACCTTATTCCTGTGCTGAGATACAGGCTGCTCCAACCTGCTGTAAAATGCTTGATTTCGAGAGTGAGCAAAACTAATGAAAACATTGTTGGGGTAAAACCTAAAGGGAAAGACCTAGCACCAAATCCAATTTGCCATCTGATCTAACTTCTGGAGGCAGTCAAAATGATCCTTAGAATTCTTCCCTACCTTATTCCTGTGCTGAGATACAGGCTGCTCCAACCTGCTGTAAAATGCTTGATTTCGAGAGTGAGCGAAACTAATGAAAACATTGTTGGGGTAAAACCTAAAGGGAAAGACCTAGCACCAAATCCAAATTGCCATCCGATCTAACTTCTGGAGGCAGTCAAAATGATCCTTAGAATTCTTCCCTACCTTATTCCTGTGCTGAGATACAGGCTGCTCCAACCTGCTGTAAAATGCTTGATTTCGAGAGTGAGCGAAACTAATGAAAACATTGTTGGGGTAAAACCTAAAGGGAAAGACCTAGCACCAAATCCAATTTGCCATCTGATCTAACTTCTGGAGGCAGTCAAAATGATCCTTAGAATTCTTCCCTACCTTATTCCTGTGCTGAGATACAGGCTGCTCCAACCTGCTGTAAAATGCTTGATTTCGAGAGGGAGCGAAACTAATGAAAACATTGTTGGGGTAAAACCTAAAGGGAAAGACCTAGCACCAAATCCAAATTGCCATCCGATCTAACTTCTGGAGGCAGTCAAAAATGATCCTTAGAATTCTTCCCTACCTTATTCCTGTGCTGAGATACAGGCTGCTCCAACCTGCTGTAAAATGCTTGATTTCGAGAGTGAGCGAAACTAATGAAAACATTGTTGGGGTAAAACCTAAAGGGAAAGACCTAGCACCAAATCCAATTTGCCATCTGATCTAACTTCTGGAGGCAGTCAAAATGATCCTTAGAATTCTTCCCTACCTTATTCCTGTGCTGAGATACAGGCTGCTCCAACCTGCTGTAAAATGCTTGATTTCGAGAGTGAGCGAAACTAATGAAAACATTGTTGGGGTAAAACCTAAAGGGAAAGACCTAGCACCAAATCCAATTTGCCATCTGATCTAACTTCTGGAGGCAGTCAAAATGATCCTTAGAATTCTTCCCTACCTTATTCCTGTGCTGAGATACAGGCTGCTCCAACCTGCTGTAAAATGCTTGATTTCGAGAGTGAGCGAAACTAATGAAAACATTGTTGGGGTAAAACCTAAAGGGAAAGCCCTAGCACCAAATCCAATTTGCCATCTGATATAACTTCTGGAGGCAGTCAAAATGATCCTTAGAATTCTTCCCTACCTTATTCCTGTGCTGAGATACAGGCTGCTCCAACCTGCTGTAAAATGCTTGATTTCGAGAGTGAGCGAAACTAATGAAAACATTGTTGGGGTAAAACCTAAAGGGAAAGACCTAGCACCAAATCCAATTTGCCATCTGATCTAACTTCTGGAGGCAGTCAAAATGAGCCTTAGAATTCTTCCCTACCTTATTCCTGTGCTGAGATACAGGCTGCTCCAACCTGCTGTAAAATGCTTGATTTCGAGAGTGAGCGAAACTAATGAAAACATTGTTGGGGTAAAACCTAAAGGGAAAGACCTAGCACCAAATCCAATTTGCCATCTGATCTAACTTCTGGAGGCAGTCAAAATGATCCTTAGAATTCTTCCCTACCTTATTCCTGTGCTGAGATACAGGCTGCTCCAACCTGCTGTAAAATGCTTGATTTCGAGAGTGAGCGAAACTAATGAAAACATTGTTGGGGTAAAACCTAAAGGGAAAGACCTAGCACCAAATCCAATTTGCCATCTGATCTAACTTCTGGAGGCAGTCAAAATGATCCTTAGAATTCTTCCCTACCTTATTCCTGTGCTGAGATACAGGCTGCTCCAACCTGCTGTAAAATGCTTGATTTCGAGAGTGAGCGAAACTAATGAAAACATTGTTGGGGTAAAACCTAAAGGGAAAGACCTAGCACCAAATCCAATTTGCCATCTGATCTAACTTCTGGAGGCAGTCAAAATGATCCTTAGAATTCTTCCCTACCTTATTCCTGTGCTGAGATACAGGCTGCTCCAACCTGCTGTAAAATGCTTGATTTCGAGAGTGAGCGAAACTAATGAAAACATTGTTGGGGTAAAACCTAAAGGGAAAGACCTAGCACCAAATCCAATTTGCCATCTGATCTAACTTCTGGAGGCAGTCAAAATGATCCTTAGAATTCTTCCCTACCTTATTCCTGTGCTGAGATACAGGCTGCTCCAACCTGCTGTAAAATGCTTGATTTCGAGAGTGAGCGAAACTAATGAAAACATTGTTGGGGTAAAACCTAAAGGGAAAGACCTAGCACCAAATCCAATTTGCCATCTGATCTAACTTCTGGAGGCAGTCAAAATGATCCTTAGAATTCTTCCCTACCTTATTCCTGTGCTGAGATACAGGCTGCTCCAACCTGCTGTAAAATGCTTGATTTCGAGAGTGAGCGAAACTAATGAAAACATTGTTGGGGTAAAACCTAAAGGGAAAGACCTAGCACCAAATCCAATTTGCCATCTGATCTAACTTCTGGAGGCAGTCAAAATGAGTATTTGAATTCTTCCCTACCTTATTCCTGTGCTGAGATACAGGCTGCTCCAACCTGCTGTAAAATGCTTGATTTCGAGAGGGAGCGAAACTAATGAAAACATTGTTGGGGTAAAACCTAAAGGGAAAGACCTAGCACCAAATCCAATTTGCCATCTGATCTAACTTCTGGAGGCAGTCAAAATGATCCTTAGAATTCTTCCCTACCTTATTCCTGTGCTGAGATACAGGCTGCTCCAACCTGCTGTAAAATGCTTGATTTCGAGAGTGAGCGAAACTAATGAAAACATTGTTGGGGTAAAACCTAAAGGGAAAGACCTAGCACCAAAACCAAATTGCCATCCGATCTAACTTCTGGAGGCAGTCAAAATGATCCTTAGAATTCTTCCCTACCTTATTCCTGTGCTGAGATACAGGCTGCTCCAACCTGCTGTAAAATGCTTGATTTCGAGAGTGAGCGAAACTAATGAAAACATTGTTGGGGTAAAACCTAAAGGGAAAGACCTAGCACCAAATCCAATTTGCCATCTGATCTAACTTCTGGAGGCAGTCAAAATGATCCTTAGAATTCTTCCCTACCTTATTCCTGTGCTGAGATACAGGCTGCTCCAACCTGCTGTAAAATGCTTGATTTCGAGAGGGAGCGAAACTAATGAAAACATTGTTGGGGTAAAACCTAAAGGGAAAGACCTAGCACCAAATCCAATTTGCCATCTGATCTAACTTCTGGAGGCAGTCAAAATGATCCTTAGAATTCTTCCCTACCTTATTCCTGTGCTGAGATACAGGCTGCTCCAACCTGCTGTAAAATGCTTGATTTCGAGAGTGAGCGAAACTAATGAAAACATTGTTGGGGTAAAACCTAAAGGGAAAGACCTAGCACCAAATCCAATTTGCCATCTGATCTAACTTCTGGAGGCAGTCAAAATGAGTATTTGAATTCTTCCCTACCTTATTCCTGTGCTGAGATACAGGCTGCTCCAACCTGCTGTAAAATGCTTGATTTCGAGAGTGAGCGAAACTAATGAAAACATTGTTGGGGTAAAACCTAAAGGGAAAGACCTAGCACCAAATCCAATTTGCCATCTGATCTAACTTCTGGAGGCAGTCAAAATGATCCTTAGAATTCTTCCCTACCTTATTCCTGTGCTGAGATACAGGCTGCTCCAACCTGCTGTAAAATGCTTGATTTCGAGAGTGAGCGAAACTAATGAAAACATTGTTGGGGTAAAACCTAAAGGGAAAGACCTAGCACCAAATTGCATTGGCCATCTGATCTAACTTCTGGAGGCAGTCAAAATGAGTATTTGAATTCTTCCCTACCTTATTCCTGTGCTGAGATACAGGCTGCTCCAACCTGCTGTAAAATGCTTGATTTCGAGAGTGAGCGAAACTAATGAAAACATTGTTGGGGTAAAACCTAAAGGGAAAGACCTAGCACCAAATCCAATTTGCCATCTGATCTAACTTCTGGAGGCAGTCAAAATGATCCTTAGAATTCTTCCCTACCTTATTCCTGTGCTGAGATACAGGCTGCTCCAACCTGCTGTAAAATGCTTGATTTCGAGAGTGAGCGAAACTAATGAAAACATTGTTGGGGTAAAACCTAAAGGGAAAGACCTAGCACCAAATCCAATTTGCCATCTGATCTAACTTCTGGAGGCAGTCAAAATGATCCTTAGAATTCTTCCCTACCTTATTCCTGTGCTGAGATACAGGCTGCTCCAACCTGCTGTAAAATGCTTGATTTCGAGAGTGAGCGAAACTAATGAAAACATTGTTGGGGTAAAACCTAAAGGGAAAGACCTAGCACCAAATCCAATTTGCCATCTGATCTAACTTCTGGAGGCAGTCAAAATGATCCTTAGAATTCTTCCCTACCTTATTCCTGTGCTGAGATACAGGCTGCTCCAACCTGCTGTAAAATGCTTGATTTCGAGAGTGAGCGAAACTAATGAAAACATTGTTGGGGTAAAACCTAAAGGGAAAGACCTAGCACCAAATCCAATTTGCCATCTGATCTAACTTCTGGAGGCAGTCAAAATGATCCTTAGAATTCTTCCCTACCTTATTCCTGTGCTGAGATACAGGCTGCTCCAACCTGCTGTAAAATGCTTGATTTCGAGAGTGAGCGAAACTAATGAAAACATTGTTGGGGTAAAACCTAAAGGGAAAGACCTAGCACCAAATCCAATTTGCCATCTGATCTAACTTCTGGAGGCAGTCAAAATGATCCTTAGAATTCTTCCCTACCTTATTCCTGTGCTGAGATACAGGCTGCTCCAACCTGCTGTAAAATGCTTGATTTCGAGAGTGAGCGAAACTAATGAAAACATTGTTGGGGTAAAACCTAAAGGGAAAGACCTAGCACCAAATCCAATTTGCCATCTGATCTAACTTCTGGAGGCAGTCAAAATGAGTATTTGAATTCTTCCCTACCTTATTCCTGTGCTGAGATACAGGCTGCTCCAACCTGCTGTAAAATGCTTGATTTCGAGAGTGAGCGAAACTAATGAAAACATTGTTGGGGTAAAACCTAAAGGGAAAGACCTAGCACCAAATCCAAATTGCCATCCGATCTAACTTCTGGAGGCAGTCAAAATGATCCTTAGAATTCTTCCCTACCTTATTCCTGTGCTGAGATACAGGCTGCTCCAACCTGCTGTAAAATGCTTGATTTCGAGAGTGAGCGAAACTAATGAAAACATTGTTGGGGTAAAACCTAAAGGGAAAGACCTAGCACCAAATCCAATTTGCCATCTGATCTAACTTCTGGAGGCAGTCAAAATGATCCTTAGAATTCTTCCCTACCTTATTCCTGTGCTGAGATACAGGCTGCTCCAACCTGCTGTAAAATGCTTGATTTCGAGAGTGAGCGAAACTAATGAAAACATTGTTGGGGTAAAACCTAAAGGGAAAGACCTAGCACCAAATCCAATTTGCCATCTGATCTAACTTCTGGAGGCAGTCAAAATGAGTATTTGAATTCTTCCCTACCTTATTCCTGTGCTGAGATACAGGCTGCTCCAACCTGCTGTAAAATGCTTGATTTTGAGAGTGAGCGAAACTAATGAAAACATTGTTGGGGTAAAACCTAAAGGGAAAGACCTAGCACCAAATCCAATTTGCCATCTGATCTAACTTCTGGAGGCAGTCAAAATGATCCTTAGAATTCTTCCCTACCTTATTCCTGTGCTGAGATACAGGCTGCTCCAACCTGCTGTAAAATGCTTGATTTCGAGAGTGAGCGAAACTAATGAAAACATTGTTGGGGTAAAACCTAAAGGGAAAGACCTAGCACCAAATCCAATTTGCCATCTGATCTAACTTCTGGAGGCAGTCAAAATGATCCTTAGAATTCTTCCCTACCTTATTCCTGTGCTGAGATACAGGCTGCTCCAACCTGCTGTAAAATGCTTGATTTCGAGAGTGAGCGAAACTAATGAAAACATTGTTGGGGTAAAACCTAAAGGGAAAGACCTAGCACCAAATCCAATTTGCCATCTGATCTAACTTCTGGAGGCAGTCAAAATGATCCTTAGAATTCTTCCCTACCTTATTCCTGTGCTGAGATACAGGCTGCTCCAACCTGCTGTAAAATGCTTGATTTCGAGAGTGAGCGAAACTAATGAAAACATTGTTGGGGTAAAACCTAAAGGGAAAGACCTAGCACCAAATCCAATTTGCCATCTGATCTAACTTCTGGAGGCAGTCAAAATGATCCTTAGAATTCTTCCCTACCTTATTCCTGTGCTGAGATACAGGCTGCTCCAACCTGCTGTAAAATGCTTGATTTCGAGAGTGAGCGAAACTAATGAAAACATTGTTGGGGTAAAACCTAAAGGGAAAGACCTAGCACCAAATCCAATTTGCCATCTGATCTAACTTCTGGAGGCAGTCAAAATGAGTATTTGAATTCTTCCCTACCTTATTCCTGTGCTGAGATACAGGCTGCTCCAACCTGCTGTAAAATGCTTGATTTCGAGAGTGAGCGAAACTAATGAAAACATTGTTGGGGTAAAACCTAAAGGGAAAGACCTAGCACCAAATCCAAATTGCCATCCGATCTAACTTCTGGAGGCAGTCAAAATGATCCTTAGAATTCTTCCCTACCTTATTCCTGTGCTGAGATACAGGCTGCTCCAACCTGCTGTAAAATGCTTGATTTCGAGAGTGAGCGAAACTAATGAAAACATTGTTGGGGTAAAACCTAAAGGGAAAGACCTAGCACCAAATCCAATTTGCCATCTGATCTAACTTCTGGAGGCAGTCAAAATGATCCTTAGAATTCTTCCCTACCTTATTCCTGTGCTGAGATACAGGCTGCTCCAACCTGCTGTAAAATGCTTGATTTCGAGAGTGAGCGAAACTAATGAAAACATTGTTGGGGTAAAACCTAAAGGGAAAGACCTAGCACCAAATCCAATTTGCCATCTGATCTAACTTCTGGAGGCAGTCAAAATGATCCTTAGAATTCTTCCCTACCTTATTCCTGTGCTGAGATACAGGCTGCTCCAACCTGCTGTAAAATGCTTGATTTCGAGAGTGAGCGAAACTAATGAAAACATTGTTGGGGTAAAACCTAAAGGGAAAGACCTAGCACCAAATCCAATTTGCCATCTGATCTAACTTCTGGAGGCAGTCAAAATGAGTATTTGAATTCTTCCCTACCTTATTCCTGTGCTGAGATACAGGCTGCTCCAACCTGCTGTAAAATGCTTGATTTCGAGAGTGAGCGAAACTAATGAAAACATTGTTGGGGTAAAACCTAAAGGGAAAGACCTAGCACCAAATCCAATTTGCCATCTGATCTAACTTCTGGAGGCAGTCAAAATGATCCTTAGAATTCTTCCCTACCTTATTCCTGTGCTGAGATACAGGCTGCTCCAACCTGCTGTAAAATGCTTGATTTCGAGAGTGAGCGAAACTAATGAAAACATTGTTGGGGTAAAACCTAAAGGGAAAGCCCTAGCACCAAATCCAATTTGCCATCTGATCTAACTTCTGGAGGCAGTCAAAATGATCCTTAGAATTCTTCCCTACCTTATTCCTGTGCTGAGATACAGGCTGCTCCAACCTGCTGTAAAATGCTTGATTTTGAGAGTGAGCGAAACTAATGAAAACATTGTTGGGGTAAAACCTAAAGGGAAAGACCTAGCACCAAATCCAATTTGCCATCTGATCTAACTTCTGGAGGCAGTCAAAATGAGTATTTGAATTCTTCCCTACCTTATTCCTGTGCTGAGATACAGGCTGCTCCAACCTGCTGTAAAATGCTTGATTTCGAGAGTGAGCGAAACTAATGAAAACATTGTTGGGGTAAAACCTAAAGGGAAAGACCTAGCACCAAATCCAATTTGCCATCTGATCTAACTTCTGGAGGCAGTCAAAATGATCCTTAGAATTCTTCCCTACCTTATTCCTGTGCTGAGATACAGGCTGCTCCAACCTGCTGTAAAATGCTTGATTTCGAGAGTGAGCGAAACTAATGAAAACATTGTTGGGGTAAAACCTAAAGGGAAAGACCTAGCACCAAATCCAATTTGCCATCTGATCTAACTTCTGGAGGCAGTCAAAATGATCCTTAGAATTCTTCCCTACCTTATTCCTGTGCTGAGATACAGGCTGCTCCAACCTGCTGTAAAATGCTTGATTTCGAGAGTGAGCGAAACTAATGAAAACATTGTTGGGGTAAAACCTAAAGGGAAAGACCTAGCACCAAATCCAATTTGCCATCTGATCTAACTTCTGGAGGCAGTCAAAATGATCCTTAGAATTCTTCCCTACCTTATTCCTGTGCTGAGATACAGGCTGCTCCAACCTGCTGTAAAATGCTTGATTTCGAGAGTGAGCAAAACTAATGAAAACATTGTTGGGGTAAAACCTAAAGGGAAAGACCTAGCACCAAATCCAATTTGCCATCTGATCTAACTTCTGGAGGCAGTCAAAATGATCCTTAGAATTCTTCCCTACCTTATTCCTGTGCTGAGATACAGGCTGCTCCAACCTGCTGTAAAATGCTTGATTTCGAGAGTGAGCGAAACTAATGAAAACATTGTTGGGGTAAAACCTAAAGGGAAAGACCTAGCACCAAATCCAATTTGCCATCTGATCTAACTTCTGGAGGCAGTCAAAATGAGTATTTGAATTCTTCCCTACCTTATTCCTGTGCTGAGATACAGGCTGCTCCAACCTGCTGTAAAATGCTTGATTTCGAGAGTGAGCGAAACTAATGAAAACATTGTTGGGGTAAAACCTAAAGGGAAAGACCTAGCACCAAATCCAATTTGCCATCTGATCTAACTTCTGGAGGCAGTCAAAATGAGTATTTGAATTCTTCCCTACCTTATTCCTGTGCTGAGATACAGGCTGCTCCAACCTGCTGTAAAATGCTTGATTTTGAGAGTGAGCGAAACTAATGAAAACATTGTTGGGGTAAAACCTAAAGGGAAAGACCTAGCACCAAATCCAATTTGCCATCTGATCTAACTTCTGGAGGCAGTCAAAATGATCCTTAGAATTCTTCCCTACCTTATTCCTGTGCTGAGATACAGGCTGCTCCAACCTGCTGTAAAATGCTTGATTTCGAGAGTGAGCGAAACTAATGAAAACATTGTTGGGGTAAAACCTAAAGGGAAAGACCTAGCACCAAATCCAATTTGCCATCTGATCTAACTTCTGGAGGCAGTCAAAATGATCCTTAGAATTCTTCCCTACCTTATTCCTGTGCTGAGATACAGGCTGCTCCAACCTGCTGTAAAATGCTTGATTTCGAGAGTGAGCGAAACTAATGAAAACATTGTTGGGGTAAAACCTAAAGGGAAAGACCTAGCACCAAATCCAATTTGCCATCTGATCTAACTTCTGGAGGCAGTCAAAATGATCCTTAGAATTCTTCCCTACCTTATTCCTGTGCTGAGATACAGGCTGCTCCAACCTGCTGTAAAATGCTTGATTTCGAGAGTGAGCGAAACTAATGAAAACATTGTTGGGGTAAAACCTAAAGGGAAAGACCTAGCACCAAATCCAATTTGCCATCTGATCTAACTTCTGGAGGCAGTCAAAATGATCCTTAGAATTCTTCCCTACCTTATTCCTGTGCTGAGATACAGGCTGCTCCAACCTGCTGTAAAATGCTTGATTTCGAGAGTGAGCGAAACTAATGAAAACATTGTTGGGGTAAAACCTAAAGGGAAAGACCTAGCACCAAATCCAATTTGCCATCTGATCTAACTTCTGGAGGCAGTCAAAATGATCCTTAGAATTCTTCCCTACCTTATTCCTGTGCTGAGATACAGGCTGCTCCAACCTGCTGTAAAATGCTTGATTTCGAGAGTGAGCGAAACTAATGAAAACATTGTTGGGGTAAAACCTAAAGGGAAAGACCTAGCACCAAATCCAAATTGCCATCCGATCTAACTTCTGGAGGCAGTCAAAATGATCCTTAGAATTCTTCCCTACCTTATTCCTGTGCTGAGATACAGGCTGCTCCAACCTGCTGTAAAATGCTTGATTTCGAGAGTGAGCGAAACTAATGAAAACATTGTTGGGGTAAAACCTAAAGGGAAAGACCTAGCACCAAATCCAATTTGCCATCTGATCTAACTTCTGGAGGCAGTCAAAATGATCCTTAGAATTCTTCCCTACCTTATTCCTGTGCTGAGATACAGGCTGCTCCAACCTGCTGTAAAATGCTTGATTTCGAGAGTGAGCGAAACTAATGAAAACATTGTTGGGGTAAAACCTAAAGGGAAAGACCTAGCACCAAATCCAATTTGCCATCTGATCTAACTTCTGGAGGCAGTCAAAATGATCCTTAGAATTCTTCCCTACCTTATTCCTGTGCTGAGATACAGGCTGCTCCAACCTGCTGTAAAATGCTTGATTTCGAGAGTGAGCGAAACTAATGAAAACATTGTTGGGGTAAAACCTAAAGGGAAAGACCTAGCACCAAATCCAATTTGCCATCTGATCTAACTTCTGGAGGCAGTCAAAATGATCCTTAGAATTCTTCCCTACCTTATTCCTGTGCTGAGATACAGGCTGCTCCAACCTGCTGTAAAATGCTTGATTTCGAGAGTGAGCGAAACTAATGAAAACATTGTTGGGGTAAAACCTAAAGGGAAAGACCTAGCACCAAATCCAATTTGCCATCTGATCTAACTTCTGGAGGCAGTCAAAATGATCCTTAGAATTCTTCCCTACCTTATTCCTGTGCTGAGATACAGGCTGCTCCAACCTGCTGTAAAATGCTTGATTTCGAGAGTGAGCGAAACTAATGAAAACATTGTTGGGGTAAAACCTAAAGGGAAAGACCTAGCACCAAATTGCATTGGCCATCTAATCTAACTTCTGGAGGCAGTCAGAATGATCCTTAGAATTCTTCCCTACCTTATTCCTGTGCTGAGATACAGGCTGCTCCAACCTGCTGTAAAATGCTTGATTTCGAGAGTGAGCGAAACTAATGAAAACATTGTTGGGGTAAAACCTAAAGGGAAAGACCTAGCACCAAATCCAATTTGCCATCTGATCTAACTTCTGGAGGCAGTCAAAATGATCCTTAGAATTCTTCCCTACCTTATTCCTGTGCTGAGATACAGGCTGCTCCAACCTGCTGTAAAATGCTTGATTTCGAGAGTGAGCGAAACTAATGAAAACATTGTTGGGGTAAAACCTAAAGGGAAAGACCTAGCACCAAATCCAATTTGCCATCTGATCTAACTTCTGGAGGCAGTCAAAATGATCCTTAGAATTCTTCCCTACCTTATTCCTGTGCTGAGATACAGGCTGCTCCAACCTGCTGTAAAATGCTTGATTTCGAGAGTGAGCGAAACTAATGAAAACATTGTTGGGGTAAAACCTAAAGGGAAAGACCTAGCACCAAATTGCATTGGCCATCTAATCTAACTTCTGGAGGCAGTCAGAATGATCCTTAGAATTCTTCCCTACCTTATTCCTGTGCTGAGATACAGGCTGCTCCAACCTGCTGTAAAATGCTTGATTTCGAGAGTGAGCGAAACTAATGAAAACATTGTTGGGGTAAAACCTAAAGGGAAAGACCTAGCACCAAATCCAATTTGCCATCTGATCTAACTTCTGGAGGCAGTCAAAATGATCCTTAGAATTCTTCCCTACCTTATTCCTGTGCTGAGATACAGGCTGCTCCAACCTGCTGTAAAATGCTTGATTTCGAGAGTGAGCGAAACTAATGAAAACATTGTTGGGGTAAAACCTAAAGGGAAAGACCTAGCACCAAATCCAATTTGCCATCTGATCTAACTTCTGGAGGCAGTCAAAATGATCCTTAGAATTCTTCCCTACCTTATTCCTGTGCTGAGATACAGGCTGCTCCAACCTGCTGTAAAATGCTTGATTTCGAGAGTGAGCGAAACTAATGAAAACATTGTTGGGGTAAAACCTAAAGGGAAAGACCTAGCACCAAATCCAATTTGCCATCTGATCTAACTTCTGGAGGCAGTCAAAATGATCCTTAGAATTCTTCCCTACCTTATTCCTGTGCTGAGATACAGGCTGCTCCAACCTGCTGTAAAATGCTTGATTTCGAGAGTGAGCGAAACTAATGAAAACATTGTTGGGGTAAAACCTAAAGGGAAAGACCTAGCACCAAATCCAATTTGCCATCTGATCTAACTTCTGGAGGCAGTCAAAATGATCCTTAGAATTCTTCCCTACCTTATTCCTGTGCTGAGATACAGGCTGCTCCAACCTGCTGTAAAATGCTTGATTTCGAGAGTGAGCGAAACTAATGAAAACATTGTTGGGGTAAAACCTAAAGGGAAAGACCTAGCACCAAATCCAATTTGCCATCTGATCTAACTTCTGGAGGCAGTCAAAATGATCCTTAGAATTCTTCCCTACCTTATTCCTGTGCTGAGATACAGGCTGCTCCAACCTGCTGTAAAATGCTTGATTTCGAGAGTGAGCGAAACTAATGAAAACATTGTTGGGGTAAAACCTAAAGGGAAAGACCTAGCACCAAATCCAATTTGCCATCTGATCTAACTTCTGGAGGCAGTCAAAATGATCCTTAGAATTCTTCCCTACCTTATTCCTGTGCTGAGATACAGGCTGCTCCAACCTGCTGTAAAATGCTTGATTTCGAGAGTGAGCGAAACTAATGAAAACATTGTTGGGGTAAAACCTAAAGGGAAAGACCTAGCACCAAATTGCATTGGCCATCTAATCTAACTTCTGGAGGCAGTCAGAATGATCCTTAGAATTCTTCCCTACCTTATTCCTGTGCTGAGATACAGGCTGCTCCAACCTGCTGTAAAATGCTTGATTTCGAGAGTGAGCGAAACTAATGAAAACATTGTTGGGGTAAAACCTAAAGGGAAAGACCTAGCACCAAATCCAATTTGCCATCTGATCTAACTTCTGGAGGCAGTCAAAATGATCCTTAGAATTCTTCCCTACCTTATTCCTGTGCTGAGATACAGGCTGCTCCAACCTGCTGTAAAATGCTTGATTTCGAGAGTGAGCGAAACTAATGAAAACATTGTTGGGGTAAAACCTAAAGGGAAAGACCTAGCACCAAATCCAATTTGCCATCTGATCTAACTTCTGGAGGCAGTCAAAATGATCCTTAGAATTCTTCCCTACCTTATTCCTGTGCTGAGATACAGGCTGCTCCAACCTGCTGTAAAATGCTTGATTTCGAGAGTGAGCGAAACTAATGAAAACATTGTTGGGGTAAAACCTAAAGGGAAAGACCTAGCACCAAATCCAATTTGCCATCTGATCTAACTTCTGGAGGCAGTCAAAATGATCCTTAGAATTCTTCCCTACCTTATTCCTGTGCTGAGATACAGGCTGCTCCAACCTGCTGTAAAATGCTTGATTTCGAGAGTGAGCGAAACTAATGAAAACATTGTTGGGGTAAAACCTAAAGGGAAAGACCTAGCACCAAATCCAATTTGCCATCTGATCTAACTTCTGGAGGCAGTCAAAATGATCCTTAGAATTCTTCCCTACCTTATTCCTGTGCTGAGATACAGGCTGCTCCAACCTGCTGTAAAATGCTTGATTTCGAGAGTGAGCGAAACTAATGAAAACATTGTTGGGGTAAAACCTAAAGGGAAAGACCTAGCACCAAATCCAATTTGCCATCTGATCTAACTTCTGGAGGCAGTCAAAATGATCCTTAGAATTCTTCCCTACCTTATTCCTGTGCTGAGATACAGGCTGCTCCAACCTGCTGTAAAATGCTTGATTTCGAGAGTGAGCGAAACTAATGAAAACATTGTTGGGGTAAAACCTAAAGGGAAAGACCTAGCACCAAATCCAATTTGCCATCTGATCTAACTTCTGGAGGCAGTCAAAATGATCCTTAGAATTCTTCCCTACCTTATTCCTGTGCTGAGATACAGGCTGCTCCAACCTGCTGTAAAATGCTTGATTTCGAGAGTGAGCGAAACTAATGAAAACATTGTTGGGGTAAAACCTAAAGGGAAAGACCTAGCACCAAATCCAATTTGCCATCTGATCTAACTTCTGGAGGCAGTCAAAATGATCCTTAGAATTCTTCCCTACCTTATTCCTGTGCTGAGATACAGGCTGCTCCAACCTGCTGTAAAATGCTTGATTTCGAGAGTGAGCGAAACTAATGAAAACATTGTTGGGGTAAAACCTAAAGGGAAAGACCTAGCACCAAATCCAATTTGCCATCTGATCTAACTTCTGGAGGCAGTCAAAATGATCCTTAGAATTCTTCCCTACCTTATTCCTGTGCTGAGATACAGGCTGCTCCAACCTGCTGTAAAATGCTTGATTTCGAGAGTGAGCGAAACTAATGAAAACATTGTTGGGGTAAAACCTAAAGGGAAAGACCTAGCACCAAATCCAATTTGCCATCTGATCTAACTTCTGGAGGCAGTCAAAATGATCCTTAGAATTCTTCCCTACCTTATTCCTGTGCTGAGATACAGGCTGCTCCAACCTGCTGTAAAATGCTTGATTTCGAGAGTGAGCGAAACTAATGAAAACATTGTTGGGGTAAAACCTAAAGGGAAAGACCTAGCACCAAATCCAATTTGCCATCTGATCTAACTTCTGGAGGCAGTCAAAATGATCCTTAGAATTCTTCCCTACCTTATTCCTGTGCTGAGATACAGGCTGCTCCAACCTGCTGTAAAATGCTTGATTTCGAGAGTGAGCGAAACTAATGAAAACATTGTTGGGGTAAAACCTAAAGGGAAAGACCTAGCACCAAATCCAATTTGCCATCTGATCTAACTTCTGGAGGCAGTCAAAATGATCCTTAGAATTCTTCCCTACCTTATTCCTGTGCTGAGATACAGGCTGCTCCAACCTGCTGTAAAATGCTTGATTTCGAGAGTGAGCGAAACTAATGAAAACATTGTTGGGGTAAAACCTAAAGGGAAAGACCTAGCACCAAATCCAATTTGCCATCTGATCTAACTTCTGGAGGCAGTCAAAATGATCCTTAGAATTCTTCCCTACCTTATTCCTGTGCTGAGATACAGGCTGCTCCAACCTGCTGTAAAATGCTTGATTTCGAGAGTGAGCGAAACTAATGAAAACATTGTTGGGGTAAAACCTAAAGGGAAAGACCTAGCACCAAATCCAATTTGCCATCTGATCTAACTTCTGGAGGCAGTCAAAATGATCCTTAGAATTCTTCCCTACCTTATTCCTGTGCTGAGATACAGGCTGCTCCAACCTGCTGTAAAATGCTTGATTTCGAGAGTGAGCGAAACTAATGAAAACATTGTTGGGGTAAAACCTAAAGGGAAAGACCTAGCACCAAATCCAATTTGCCATCTGATCTAACTTCTGGAGGCAGTCAAAATGATCCTTAGAATTCTTCCCTACCTTATTCCTGTGCTGAGATACAGGCTGCTCCAACCTGCTGTAAAATGCTTGATTTCGAGAGTGAGCGAAACTAATGAAAACATTGTTGGGGTAAAACCTAAAGGGAAAGACCTAGCACCAAATCCAATTTGCCATCTGATCTAACTTCTGGAGGCAGTCAAAATGATCCTTAGAATTCTTCCCTACCTTATTCCTGTGCTGAGATACAGGCTGCTCCAACCTGCTGTAAAATGCTTGATTTCGAGAGTGAGCGAAACTAATGAAAACATTGTTGGGGTAAAACCTAAAGGGAAAGACCTAGCACCAAATCCAATTTGCCATCTGATCTAACTTCTGGAGGCAGTCAAAATGATCCTTAGAATTCTTCCCTACCTTATTCCTGTGCTGAGATACAGGCTGCTCCAACCTGCTGTAAAATGCTTGATTTCGAGAGTGAGCGAAACTAATGAAAACATTGTTGGGGTAAAACCTAAAGGGAAAGACCTAGCACCAAATCCAATTTGCCATCTGATCTAACTTCTGGAGGCAGTCAAAATGATCCTTAGAATTCTTCCCTACCTTATTCCTGTGCTGAGATACAGGCTGCTCCAACCTGCTGTAAAATGCTTGATTTCGAGAGTGAGCGAAACTAATGAAAACATTGTTGGGGTAAAACCTAAAGGGAAAGACCTAGCACCAAATCCAATTTGCCATCTGATCTAACTTCTGGAGGCAGTCAAAATGATCCTTAGAATTCTTCCCTACCTTATTCCTGTGCTGAGATACAGGCTGCTCCAACCTGCTGTAAAATGCTTGATTTCGAGAGTGAGCGAAACTAATGAAAACATTGTTGGGGTAAAACCTAAAGGGAAAGACCTAGCACCAAATCCAATTTGCCATCTGATCTAACTTCTGGAGGCAGTCAAAATGATCCTTAGAATTCTTCCCTACCTTATTCCTGTGCTGAGATACAGGCTGCTCCAACCTGCTGTAAAATGCTTGATTTCGAGAGTGAGCGAAACTAATGAAAACATTGTTGGGGTAAAACCTAAAGGGAAAGACCTAGCACCAAATCCAATTTGCCATCTGATCTAACTTCTGGAGGCAGTCAAAATGATCCTTAGAATTCTTCCCTACCTTATTCCTGTGCTGAGATACAGGCTGCTCCAACCTGCTGTAAAATGCTTGATTTCGAGAGTGAGCGAAACTAATGAAAACATTGTTGGGGTAAAACCTAAAGGGAAAGACCTAGCACCAAATCCAATTTGCCATCTGATCTAACTTCTGGAGGCAGTCAAAATGATCCTTAGAATTCTTCCCTACCTTATTCCTGTGCTGAGATACAGGCTGCTCCAACCTGCTGTAAAATGCTTGATTTCGAGAGTGAGCGAAACTAATGAAAACATTGTTGGGGTAAAACCTAAAGGGAAAGACCTAGCACCAAATCCAATTTGCCATCTGATCTAACTTCTGGAGGCAGTCAAAATGATCCTTAGAATTCTTCCCTACCTTATTCCTGTGCTGAGATACAGGCTGCTCCAACCTGCTGTAAAATGCTTGATTTCGAGAGTGAGCGAAACTAATGAAAACATTGTTGGGGTAAAACCTAAAGGGAAAGACCTAGCACCAAATCCAATTTGCCATCTGATCTAACTTCTGGAGGCAGTCAAAATGATCCTTAGAATTCTTCCCTACCTTATTCCTGTGCTGAGATACAGGCTGCTCCAACCTGCTGTAAAATGCTTGATTTCGAGAGTGAGCGAAACTAATGAAAACATTGTTGGGGTAAAACCTAAAGGGAAAGACCTAGCACCAAATCCAATTTGCCATCTGATCTAACTTCTGGAGGCAGTCAAAATGATCCTTAGAATTCTTCCCTACCTTATTCCTGTGCTGAGATACAGGCTGCTCCAACCTGCTGTAAAATGCTTGATTTCGAGAGTGAGCGAAACTAATGAAAACATTGTTGGGGTAAAACCTAAAGGGAAAGACCTAGCACCAAATCCAATTTGCCATCTGATCTAACTTCTGGAGGCAGTCAAAATGATCCTTAGAATTCTTCCCTACCTTATTCCTGTGCTGAGATACAGGCTGCTCCAACCTGCTGTAAAATGCTTGATTTCAAGAGTGAGCGAAACTAATGAAAACATTGTTGGGGTAAAACCTAAAGGGAAAGACCTAGCACCAAATCCAATTTGCCATCTGATCTAACTTCTGGAGGCAGTCAAAATGATCCTTAGAATTCTTCCCTACCTTATTCCTGTGCTGAGATACAGGCTGCTCCAACCTGCTGTAAAATGCTTGATTTCGAGAGTGAGCGAAACTAATGAAAACATTGTTGGGGTAAAACCTAAAGGGAAAGACCTAGCACCAAATCCAATTTGCCATCTGATCTAACTTCTGGAGGCAGTCAAAATGAGTATTTGAATTCTTCCCTACCTTATTCCTGTGCTGAGATACAGGCTGCTCCAACCTGCTGTAAAATGCTTGATTTCGAGAGTGAGCGAAACTAATGAAAACATTGTTGGGGTAAAACCTAAAGGGAAAGACCTAGCACCAAATCCAATTTGCCATCTGATCTAACTTCTGGAGGCAGTCAAAATGATCCTTAGAATTCTTCCCTACCTTATTCCTGTGCTGAGATACAGGCTGCTCCAACCTGCTGTAAAATGCTTGATTTCGAGAGTGAGCGAAACTAATGAAAACATTGTTGGGGTAAAACCTAAAGGGAAAGACCTAGCACCAAATCCAATTTGCCATCTGATCTAACTTCTGGAGGCAGTCAAAATGATCCTTAGAATTCTTCCCTACCTTATTCCTGTGCTGAGATACAGGCTGCTCCAACCTGCTGTAAAATGCTTGATTTCGAGAGTGAGCGAAACTAATGAAAACATTGTTGGGGTAAAACCTAAAGGGAAAGACCTAGCACCAAATCCAATTTGCCATCTGATCTAACTTCTGGAGGCAGTCAAAATGATCCTTAGAATTCTTCCCTACCTTATTCCTGTGCTGAGATACAGGCTGCTCCAACCTGCTGTAAAATGCTTGATTTCGAGAGTGAGCGAAACTAATGAAAACATTGTTGGGGTAAAACCTAAAGGGAAAGACCTAGCACCAAATTGCATTGGCCATCTGATCTAACTACTGGAGGCAGTCAAAATGAGTATTTGAATTCTTCCCTACCTTATTCCTGTGCTGAGATACAGGCTGCTCCAACCTGCTGTAAAATGCTTGATTTCGAGAGTGAGCGAAACTAATGAAAACATTGTTGGGGTAAAACCTAAAGGGAAAGACCTAGCACCAAATCCAAATTGCCATCTGATCTAACTTCTGGAGGCAGTCAAAATGATCCTTAGAATTCTTCCCTACCTTATTCCTGTGCTGAGATACAGGCTGCTCCAACCTGCTGTAAAATGCTTGATTTCGAGAGTGAGCGAAACTAATGAAAACATTGTTGGGGTAAAACCTAAAGGGAAAGACCTAGCACCAAATCCAATTTGCCATCTGATCTAACTTCTGGAGGCAGTCAAAATGATCCTTAGAATTCTTCCCTACCTTATTCCTGTGCTGAGATACAGGCTGCTCCAACCTGCTGTAAAATGCTTGATTTCGAGAGTGAGCGAAACTAATGAAAACATTGTTGGGGTAAAACCTAAAGGGAAAGACCTAGCACCAAATCCAATTTGCCATCTGATCTAACTTCTGGAGGCAGTCAAAATGATCCTTAGAATTCTTCCCTACCTTATTCCTGTGCTGAGATACAGGCTGCTCCAACCTGCTGTAAAATGCTTGATTGCGAGAGTGAGCGAAACTAATGAAAACATTGTTGGGGTAAAACCTAAAGGGAAAGACCTAGCACCAAATCCAATTTGCCATCTGATCTAACTTCTGGAGGCAGTCAAAATGAGTATTTGAATTCTTCCCTACCTTATTCCTGTGCTGAGATACAGGCTGCTCCAACCTGCTGTAAAATGCTTGATTTCGAGAGTGAGCGAAACTAATGAAAACATTGTTGGGGTAAAACCTAAAGGGAAAGACCTAGCACCAAATCCAATTTGCCATCTGATCTAACTTCTGGAGGCAGTCAAAATGATCCTTAGAATTCTTCCCTACCTTATTCCTGTGCTGAGATACAGGCTGCTCCAACCTGCTGTAAAATGCTTGATTTCGAGAGTGAGCGAAACTAATGAAAACATTGTTGGGGTAAAACCTAAAGGGAAAGCCCTAGCACCAAATCCAATTTGCCATCTGATATAACTTCTGGAGGCAGTCAAAATGATCCTTAGAATTCTTCCCTACCTTATTCCTGTGCTGAGATACAGGCTGCTCCAACCTGCTGTAAAATGCTTGATTTCGAGAGTGAGCGAAACTAATGAAAACATTGTTGGGGTAAAACCTAAAGGGAAAGACCTAGCACCAAATCCAATTTGCCATCTGATCTAACTTCTGGAGGCAGTCAAAATGATCCTTAGAATTCTTCCCTACCTTATTCCTGTGCTGAGATACAGGCTGCTCCAACCTGCTGTAAAATGCTTGATTTCGAGAGTGAGCGAAACTAATGAAAACATTGTTGGGGTAAAACCTAAAGGGAAAGACCTAGCACCAAATCCAATTTGCCATCTGATCTAACTTCTGGAGGCAGTCAAAATGATCCTTAGAATTCTTCCCTACCTTATTCCTGTGCTGAGATACAGGCTGCTCCAACCTGCTGTAAAATGCTTGATTTCAAGAGTGAGCGAAACTAATGAAAACATTGTTGGGGTAAAACCTAAAGGGAAAGACCTAGCACCAAATCCAATTTGCCATCTGATCTAACTTCTGGAGGCAGTCAAAATGATCCTTAGAATTCTTCCCTACCTTATTCCTGTGCTGAGATACAGGCTGCTCCAACCTGCTGTAAAATGCTTGATTTCGAGAGTGAGCGAAACTAATGAAAACATTGTTGGGGTAAAACCTAAAGGGAAAGACCTAGCACCAAATCCAATTTGCCATCTGATCTAACTTCTGGAGGCAGTCAAAATGAGTATTTGAATTCTTCCCTACCTTATTCCTGTGCTGAGATACAGGCTGCTCCAACCTGCTGTAAAATGCTTGATTTCGAGAGTGAGCGAAACTAATGAAAACATTGTTGGGGTAAAACCTAAAGGGAAAGACCTAGCACCAAATCCAATTTGCCATCTGATCTAACTTCTGGAGGCAGTCAAAATGATCCTTAGAATTCTTCCCTACCTTATTCCTGTGCTGAGATACAGGCTGCTCCAACCTGCTGTAAAATGCTTGATTTCGAGAGTGAGCGAAACTAATGAAAACATTGTTGGGGTAAAACCTAAAGGGAAAGACCTAGCACCAAATCCAATTTGCCATCTGATCTAACTTCTGGAGGCAGTCAAAATGATCCTTAGAATTCTTCCCTACCTTATTCCTGTGCTGAGATACAGGCTGCTCCAACCTGCTGTAAAATGCTTGATTTCGAGAGTGAGCGAAACTAATGAAAACATTGTTGGGGTAAAACCTAAAGGGAAAGACCTAGCACCAAATCCAATTTGCCATCTGATCTAACTTCTGGAGGCAGTCAAAATGATCCTTAGAATTCTTCCCTACCTTATTCCTGTGCTGAGATACAGGCTGCTCCAACCTGCTGTAAAATGCTTGATTTCGAGAGTGAGCGAAACTAATGAAAACATTGTTGGGGTAAAACCTAAAGGGAAAGACCTAGCACCAAATCCAAATTGCCATCCGATCTAACTTCTGGAGGCAGTCAAAATGATCCTTAGAATTCTTCCCTACCTTATTCCTGTGCTGAGATACAGGCTGCTCCAACCTGCTGTAAAATGCTTGATTTCGAGAGTGAGCGAAACTAATGAAAACATTGTTGGGGTAAAACCTAAAGGGAAAGACCTAGCACCAAATCCAATTTGCCATCTGATCTAACTTCTGGAGGCAGTCAAAATGATCCTTAGAATTCTTCCCTACCTTATTCCTGTGCTGAGATACAGGCTGCTCCAACCTGCTGTAAAATGCTTGATTTCGAGAGTGAGCGAAACTAATGAAAACATTGTTGGGGTAAAACCTAAAGGGAAAGACCTAGCACCAAATCCAATTTGCCATCTGATCTAACTTCTGGAGGCAGTCAAAATGATCCTTAGAATTCTTCCCTACCTTATTCCTGTGCTGAGATACAGGCTGCTCCAACCTGCTGTAAAATGCTTGATTTCGAGAGTGAGCGAAACTAATGAAAACGTTGGGGTAAAACCTAAAGGGAAAGACCTAGCACCAAATCCAATTTGCCATCTGATCTAACTTCTGGAGGCAGTCAAAATGATCCTTAGAATTCTTCCCTACCTTATTCCTGTGCTGAGATACAGGCTGCTCCAACCTTCTGTAAAATGCTTGATTTCGAGAGTGAGCGAAACTAATGAAAACATTGTTGGGGTAAAACCTAAAGGGAAAGACCTAGCACCAAATCCAATTTGCCATCTGATCTAACTTCTGGAGGCAGTCAAAATGAGTATTTGAATTCTTCCCTACCTTATTCCTGTGCTGAGATACAGGCTGCTCCAACCTGCTGTAAAATGCTTGATTTCGAGAGTGAGCGAAACTAATGAAAACATTGTTGGGGTAAAACCTAAAGGGAAAGACCTAGCACCAAATCCAATTTGCCATCTGATCTAACTTCTGGAGGCAGTCAAAATGATCCTTAGAATTCTTCCCTACCTTATTCCTGTGCTGAGATACAGGCTGCTCCAACCTGCTGTAAAATGCTTGATTTCGAGAGTGAGCGAAACTAATGAAAACATTGTTGGGGTAAAACCTAAAGGGAAAGACCTAGCACCAAATCCAATTTGCCATCTGATCTAACTTCTGGAGGCAGTCAAAATGATCCTTAGAATTCTTCCCTACCTTATTCCTGTGCTGAGATACAGGCTGCTCCAACCTGCTGTAAAATGCTTGATTTCGAGAGTGAGCGAAACTAATGAAAACGTTGGGGTAAAACCTAAAGGGAAAGACCTAGCACCAAATCCAATTTGCCATCTGATCTAACTTCTGGAGGCAGTCAAAATGATCCTTAGAATTCTTCCCTACCTTATTCCTGTGCTGAGATACAGGCTGCTCCAACCTTCTGTAAAATGCTTGATTTCGAGAGTGAGCGAAACTAATGAAAACATTGTTGGGGTAAAACCTAAAGGGAAAGACCTAGCACCAAATCCAATTTGCCATCTGATCTAACTTCTGGAGGCAGTCAAAATGAGTATTTGAATTCTTCCCTACCTTATTCCTGTGCTGAGATACAGGCTGCTCCAACCTGCTGTAAAATGCTTGATTTCGAGAGTGAGCGAAACTAATGAAAACATTGTTGGGGTAAAACCTAAAGGGAAAGACCTAGCACCAAATCCAATTTGCCATCTGATCTAACTTCTGGAGGCAGTCAAAATGATCCTTAGAATTCTTCCCTACCTTATTCCTGTGCTGAGATACAGGCTGCTCCAACCTGCTGTAAAATGCTTGATTTCGAGAGTGAGCGAAACTAATGAAAACATTGTTGGGGTAAAACCTAAAGGGAAAGCCCTAGCACCAAATCCAATTTGCCATCTGATCTAACTTCTGGAGGCAGTCAAAATGATCCTTAGAATTCTTCCCTACCTTATTCCTGTGCTGAGATACAGGCTGCTCCAACCTGCTGTAAAATGCTTGATTTCGAGAGTGAGCGAAACTAATGAAAACATTGTTGGGGTAAAACCTAAAGGGAAAGACCTAGCACCAAATCCAATTTGCCATCTGATCTAACTTCTGGAGGCAGTCAAAATGATCCTTAGAATTCTTCCCTACCTTATTCCTGTGCTGAGATACAGGCTGCTCCAACCTGCTGTAAAATGCTTGATTTCGAGAGTGAGCGAAACTAATGAAAACATTGTTGGGGTAAAACCTAAAGGGAAAGACCTAGCACCAAATCCATTTGCCATCTGATCTAACTTCTGGAGGCAGTCAAAATGATCCTTAGAATTCTTCCCTACCTTATTCCTGTGCTGAGATACAGGCTGCTCCAACCTGCTGTAAAATTCTTGATTTCAAGAGTGAGCGAAACTAATGAAAACATTGTTGGGGTAAAACCTAAAGGGAAAGACCTAGCACCAAATCCAATTTGCCATCTGATCTAACTTCTGGAGGCAGTCAAAATGATCCTTAGAATTCTTCCCTACCTTATTCCTGTGCTGAGATACAGGCTGCTCCAACCTGCTGTAAAATGCTTGATTTCGAGAGTGAGCGAAACTAATGAAAACATTGTTGGGGTAAAACCTAAAGGGAAAGACCTAGCACCAAATCCAATTTGCCATCTGATCTAACTTCTGGAGGCAGTCAAAATGAGTATTTGAATTCTTCCCTACCTTATTCCTGTGCTGAGATACAGGCTGCTCCAACCTGCTGTAAAATGCTTGATTTCGAGAGTGAGCGAAACTAATGAAAACATTGTTGGGGTAAAACCTAAAGGGAAAGACCTAGCACCAAATCCAATTTGCCATCTGATCTAACTTCTGGAGGCAGTCAAAATGATCCTTAGAATTCTTCCCTACCTTATTCCTGTGCTGAGATACAGGCTGCTCCAACCTGCTGTAAAATGCTTGATTTCGAGAGTGAGCGAAACTAATGAAAACATTGTTGGGGTAAAACCTAAAGGGAAAGACCTAGCACCAAATCCAATTTGCCATCTGATCTAACTTCTGGAGGCAGTCAAAATGATCCTTAGAATTCTTCCCTACCTTATTCCTGTGCTGAGATACAGGCTGCTCCAACCTGCTGTAAAATGCTTGATTTCGAGAGTGAGCGAAACTAATGAAAACATTGTTGGGGTAAAACCTAAAGGGAAAGACCTAGCACCAAATCCAATTTGCCATCTGATCTAACTTCTGGAGGCAGTCAAAATGATCCTTAGAATTCTTCCCTACCTTATTCCTGTGCTGAGATACAGGCTGCTCCAACCTGCTGTAAAATGCTTGATTTCGAGAGTGAGCGAAACTAATGAAAACATTGTTGGGGTAAAACCTAAAGGGAAAGACCTAGCACCAAATCCAATTTGCCATCTGATCTAACTTCTGGAGGCAGTCAAAATGATCCTTAGAATTCTTCCCTACCTTATTCCTGTGCTGAGATACAGGCTGCTCCAACCTGCTGTAAAATGCTTGATTTCGAGAGTGAGCGAAACTAATGAAAACATTGTTGGGGTAAAACCTAAAGGGAAAGACCTAGCACCAAATCCAAATTGCCATCCGATCTAACTTCTGGAGGCAGTCAAAATGATCCTTAGAATTCTTCCCTACCTTATTCCTGTGCTGAGATACAGGCTGCTCCAACCTGCTGTAAAATGCTTGATTTCGAGAGTGAGCGAAACTAATGAAAACATTGTTGGGGTAAAACCTAAAGGGAAAGACCTAGCACCAAATCCAATTTGCCATCTGATCTAACTTCTGGAGGCAGTCAAAATGATCCTTAGAATTCTTCCCTACCTTATTCCTGTGCTGAGATACAGGCTGCTCCAACCTGCTGTAAAATGCTTGATTTCGAGAGTGAGCGAAACTAATGAAAACATTGTTGGGGTAAAACCTAAAGGGAAAGACCTAGCACCAAATCCAATTTGCCATCTGATCTAACTTCTGGAGGCAGTCAAAATGATCCTTAGAATTCTTCCCTACCTTATTCCTGTGCTGAGATACAGGCTGCTCCAACCTGCTGTAAAATGCTTGATTTCGAGAGTGAGCGAAACTAATGAAAACATTGTTGGGGTAAAACCTAAAGGGAAAGACCTAGCACCAAATCCAATTTGCCATCTGATCTAACTTCTGGAGGCAGTCAAAATGATCCTTAGAATTCTTCCCTACCTTATTCCTGTGCTGAGATACAGGCTGCTCCAACCTGCTGTAAAATGCTTGATTTCGAGAGTGAGCGAAACTAATGAAAACGTTGGGGTAAAACCTAAAGGGAAAGACCTAGCACCAAATCCAATTTGCCATCTGATCTAACTTCTGGAGGCAGTCAAAATGATCCTTAGAATTCTTCCCTACCTTATTCCTGTGCTGAGATACAGGCTGCTCCAACCTGCTGTAAAATGCTTGATTTCGAGAGTGAGCGAAACTAATGAAAACATTGTTGGGGTAAAACCTAAAGGGAAAGACCTAGCACCAAATCCAATTTGCCATCTGATCTAACTTCTGGAGGCAGTCAAAATGAGTATTTGAATTCTTCCCTACCTTATTCCTGTGCTGAGATACAGGCTGCTCCAACCTGCTGTAAAATGCTTGATTTCGAGAGTGAGCGAAACTAATGAAAACATTGTTGGGGTAAAACCTAAAGGGAAAGACCTAGCACCAAATCCAATTTGCCATCTGATCTAACTTCTGGAGGCAGTCAAAATGATCCTTAGAATTCTTCCCTACCTTATTCCTGTGCTGAGATACAGGCTGCTCCAACCTGCTGTAAAATGCTTGATTTCGAGAGTGAGCGAAACTAATGAAAACATTGTTGGGGTAAAACCTAAAGGGAAAGCCCTAGCACCAAATCCAATTTGCCATCTGATATAACTTCTGGAGGCAGTCAAAATGATCCTTAGAATTCTTCCCTACCTTATTCCTGTGCTGAGATACAGGCTGCTCCAACCTGCTGTAAAATGCTTGATTTCGAGAGTGAGCGAAACTAATGAAAACATTGTTGGGGTAAAACCTAAAGGGAAAGACCTAGCACCAAATCCAATTTGCCATCTGATCTAACTTCTGGAGGCAGTCAAAATGATCCTTAGAATTCTTCCCTACCTTATTCCTGTGCTGAGATACAGGCTGCTCCAACCTGCTGTAAAATGCTTGATTTCGAGAGTGAGCGAAACTAATGAAAACATTGTTGGGGTAAAACCTAAAGGGAAAGACCTAGCACCAAATCCAATTTGCCATCTGATCTAACTTCTGGAGGCAGTCAAAATGATCCTTAGAATTCTTCCCTACCTTATTCCTGTGCTGAGATACAGGCTGCTCCAACCTGCTGTAAAATGCTTGATTTCGAGAGTGAGCGAAACTAATGAAAACATTGTTGGGGTAAAACCTAAAGGGAAAGACCTAGCACCAAATCCAATTTGCCATCTGATCTAACTTCTGGAGGCAGTCAAAATGATCCTTAGAATTCTTCCCTACCTTATTCCTGTGCTGAGATACAGGCTGCTCCAACCTGCTGTAAAATGCTTGATTTCGAGAGTGAGCGAAACTAATAAAAACATTGTTGGGGTAAAACCTAAAGGGAAAGACCTAGCACCAAATCCAATTTGCCATCTGATCTAACTTCTGGAGGCAGTCAAAATGATCCTTAGAATTCTTCCCTATCTTATTCCTGTGCTGAGATACAGGCTGCTCCAACCTGCTGTAAAATGCTTGATTTCGAGAGTGAGCGAAACTAATGAAAACATTGTTGGGGTAAAACCTAAAGGGAAAGACCTAGCACCAAATACAATTTGCCATCTGATCTAACTTCTGGAGGCAGTCAAAATGATCCTTAGAATTCTTCCCTACCTTATTCCTGTGCTGAGATACAGGCTGCTCCAACCTGCTGTAAAATGCTTGATTTCGAGAGTGAGCGAAACTAATGAAAACATTGTTGGGGTAAAACCTAAAGGGAAAGACCTAGCACCAAATCCAATTTGCCATCTGATCTAACTTCTGGAGGCAGTCAAAATGATCCTTAGAATTCTTCCCTACCTTATTCCTGTGCTGAGATACAGGCTGCTCCAACCTGCTGTAAAATGCTTGATTTCGAGAGTGAGCGAAACTAATGAAAACATTGTTGGGGTAAAACCTAAAGGGAAAGACCTAGCACCAAATCCAATTTGCCATCTGATCTAACTTCTGGAGGCAGTCAAAATGATCCTTAGAATTCTTCCCTACCTTATTCCTGTGCTGAGATACAGGCTGCTCCAACCTGCTGTAAAATGCTTGATTTCGAGAGTGAGCGAAACTAATGAAAACATTGTTGGGGTAAAACCTAAAGGGAAAGCCCTAGCACCAAATCCAATTTGCCATCTGATCTAACTTCTGGAGGCAGTCAAAATGAGTATTTGAATTCTTCCCTACCTTATTCCTGTGCTGAGATACAGGCTGCTCCAACCTGCTGTAAAATGCTTGATTTCGAGAGTGAGCGAAACTAATGAAAACATTGTTGGGGTAAAACCTAAAGGGAAAGACCTAGCACCAAAACCAAATTGCCATCCGATCTAACTTCTGGAGGCAGTCAAAATGATCCTTAGAATTCTTCCCTACCTTATTCCTGTGCTGAGATACAGGCTGCTCCAACCTGCTGTAAAATGCTTGATTTCGAGAGTGAGCGAAACTAATGAAAACATTGTTGGGGTAAAACCTAAAGGGAAAGACCTAGCACCAAATCCAATTTGCCATCTGATCTAACTTCTGGAGGCAGTCAAAATGATCCTTAGAATTCTTCCCTACCTTATTCCTGTGCTGAGATACAGGCTGCTCCAACCTGCTGTAAAATGCTTGATTTCGAGAGTGAGCGAAACTAATGAAAACATTGTTGGGGTAAAACCTAAAGGGAAAGACCTAGCACCAAATCCAATTTGCCATCTGATCTAACTTCTGGAGGCAGTCAAAATGATCCTTAGAATTCTTCCCTACCTTATTCCTGTGCTGAGATACAGGCTGCTCCAACCTGCTGTAAAATGCTTGATTTCAAGAGTGAGCGAAACTAATGAAAACATTGTTGGGGTAAAACCTAAAGGGAAAGACCTAGCACCAAATCCAATTTGCCATCTGATCTAACTTCTGGAGGCAGTCAAAATGAGTATTTGAATTCTTCCCTACCTTATTCCTGTGCTGAGATACAGGCTGCTCCAACCTGCTGTAAAATGCTTGATTTCGAGAGTGAGCGAAACTAATGAAAACATTGTTGGGGTAAAACCTAAAGGGAAAGACCTAGCACCAAATCCAATTTGCCATCTGATCTAACTTCTGGAGGCAGTCAAAATGATCCTTAGAATTCTTCCCTACCTTATTCCTGTGCTGAGATACAGGCTGCTCCAACCTGCTGTAAAATGCTTGATTTCGAGAGTGAGCGAAACTAATGAAAACATTGTTGGGGTAAAACCTAAAGGGAAAGACCTAGCACCAAATTGCATTGGCCATCTGATCTAACTACTGGAGGCAGTCAAAATGAGTATTTGAATTCTTCCCTACCTTATTCCTGTGCTGAGATACAGGCTGCTCCAACCTGCTGTAAAATGCTTGATTTCGAGAGTGAGCGAAACTAATGAAAACATTGTTGGGGTAAAACCTAAAGGGAAAGACCTAGCACCAAATCCAATTTGCCATCTGATCTAACTTCTGGAGGCAGTCAAAATGATCCTTAGAATTCTTCCCTACCTTATTCCTGTGCTGAGATACAGGCTGCTCCAACCTGCTGTAAAATGCTTGATTTCGAGAGTGAGCGAAACTAATGAAAACATTGTTGGGGTAAAACCTAAAGGGAAAGACCTAGCACCAAATCCAATTTGCCATCTGATCTAACTTCTGGAGGCAGTCAAAATGATCCTTAGAATTCTTCCCTACCTTATTCCTGTGCTGAGATACAGGCTGCTCCAACCTGCTGTAAAATGCTTGATTTCGAGAGTGAGCGAAACTAATGAAAACATTGTTGGGGTAAAACCTAAAGGGAAAGACCTAGCACCAAATCCAATTTGCCATCTGATCTAACTTCTGGAGGCAGTCAAAATGATCCTTAGAATTCTTCCCTACCTTATTCCTGTGCTGAGATACAGGCTGCTCCAACCTGCTGTAAAATGCTTGATTTCGAGAGTGAGCGAAACTAATGAAAACATTGTTGGGGTAAAACCTAAAGGGAAAGACCTAGCACCAAATCCAATTTGCCATCTGATCTAACTTCTGGAGGCAGTCAAAATGATCCTTAGAATTCTTCCCTACCTTATTCCTGTGCTGAGATACAGGCTGCTCCAACCTGCTGTAAAATGCTTGATTTCGAGAGTGAGCGAAACTAATGAAAACATTGTTGGGGTAAAACCTAAAGGGAAAGACCTAGCACCAAATCCAATTTGCCATCTGATCTAACTTCTGGAGGCAGTCAAAATGAGTATTTGAATTCTTCCCTACCTTATTCCTGTGCTGAGATACAGGCTGCTCCAACCTGCTGTAAAATGCTTGATTTCGAGAGTGAGCGAAACTAATGAAAACATTGTTGGGGTAAAACCTAAAGGGAAAGACCTAGCACCAAATCCAAATTGCCATCCGATCTAACTTCTGGAGGCAGTCAAAATGATCCTTAGAATTCTTCCCTACCTTATTCCTGTGCTGAGATACAGGCTGCTCCAACCTGCTGTAAAATGCTTGATTTCGAGAGTGAGCGAAACTAATGAAAACATTGTTGGGGTAAAACCTAAAGGGAAAGACCTAGCACCAAATCCAATTTGCCATCTGATCTAACTTCTGGAGGCAGTCAAAATGATCCTTAGAATTCTTCCCTACCTTATTCCTGTGCTGAGATACAGGCTGCTCCAACCTGCTGTAAAATGCTTGATTTCGAGAGTGAGCGAAACTAATGAAAACATTGTTGGGGTAAAACCTAAAGGGAAAGACCTAGCACCAAATCCAATTTGCCATCTGATCTAACTTCTGGAGGCAGTCAAAATGAGTATTTGAATTCTTCCCTACCTTATTCCTGTGCTGAGATACAGGCTGCTCCAACCTGCTGTAAAATGCTTGATTTCGAGAGTGAGCGAAACTAATGAAAACATTGTTGGGGTAAAACCTAAAGGGAAAGACCTAGCACCAAATCCAATTTGCCATCTGATCTAACTTCTGGAGGCAGTCAAAATGATCCTTAGAATTCTTCCCTACCTTATTCCTGTGCTGAGATACAGGCTGCTCCAACCTGCTGTAAAATGCTTGATTTCGAGAGTGAGCGAAACTAATGAAAACATTGTTGGGGTAAAACCTAAAGGGAAAGACCTAGCACCAAATCCAATTTGCCATCTGATCTAACTTCTGGAGGCAGTCAAAATGATCCTTAGAATTCTTCCCTACCTTATTCCTGTGCTGAGATACAGGCTGCTCCAACCTGCTGTAAAATGCTTGATTTCGAGAGTGAGCGAAACTAATGAAAACATTGTTGGGGTAAAACCTAAAGGGAAAGACCTAGCACCAAATCCAATTTGCCATCTGATCTAACTTCTGGAGGCAGTCAAAATGAGTATTTGAATTCTTCCCTACCTTATTCCTGTGCTGAGATACAGGCTGCTCCAACCTGCTGTAAAATGCTTGATTTCGAGAGTGAGCGAAACTAATGAAAACATTGTTGGGGGTAAAACCTAAAGGGAAAGACCTAGCACCAAATCCAAATGCCCATCCGATCTAACTTCTGGAGGCAGTCAAAATGATCCTTAGAATTCTTCCCTACCTTATTCCTGTGCTGAGATACAGGCTGCTCCAACCTGCTGTAAAATGCTTGATTTCGAGAGTGAGCAAAACTAATGAAAACATTGTTGGGGTAAAACCTAAAGGGAAAGACCTAGCACCAAATCCAATTTGCCATCTGATCTAACTTCTGGAGGCAGTCAAAATGATCCTTAGAATTCTTCCCTACCTTATTCCTGTGCTGAGATACAGGCTGCTCCAACCTGCTGTAAAATGCTTGATTTCGAGAGTGAGCGAAACTAATGAAAACATTGTTGGGGTAAAACCTAAAGGGAAAGACCTAGCACCAAATCCAATTTGCCATCTGATCTAACTTCTGGAGGCAGTCAAAATGAGTATTTGAATTCTTCCCTACCTTATTCCTGTGCTGAGATACAGGCTGCTCCAACCTGCTGTAAAATGCTTGATTTCGAGAGTGAGCGAAACTAATGAAAACATTGTTGGGGTAAAACCTAAAGGGAAAGACCTAGCACCAAATCCAATTTGCCATCTGATCTAACTTCTGGAGGCAGTCAAAATGATCCTTAGAATTCTTCCCTACCTTATTCCTGTGCTGAGATACAGGCTGCTCCAACCTGCTGTAAAATGCTTGATTTTGAGAGTGAGCGAAACTAATGAAAACATTGTTGGGGTAAAACCTAAAGGGAAAGACCTAGCACCAAATCCAATTTGCCATCTGATCTAACTTCTGGAGGCAGTCAAAATGATCCTTAGAATTCTTCCCTACCTTATTCCTGTGCTGAGATACAGGCTGCTCCAACCTGCTGTAAAATGCTTGATTTCGAGAGTGAGCGAAACTAATGAAAACATTGTTGGGGTAAAACCTAAAGGGAAAGACCTAGCACCAAATCCAATTTGCCATCTGATCTAACTTCTGGAGGCAGTCAAAATGAGTATTTGAATTCTTCCCTACCTTATTCCTGTGCTGAGATACAGGCTGCTCCAACCTGCTGTAAAATGCTTGATTTCGAGAGTGAGCGAAACTAATGAAAACATTGTTGGGGTAAAACCTAAAGGGAAAGACCTAGCACCAAATCCAATTTGCCATCTGATCTAACTTCTGGAGGCAGTCAAAATGATCCTTAGAATTCTTCCCTACCTTATTCCTGTGCTGAGATACAGGCTGCTCCAACCTGCTGTAAAATGCTTGATTTCGAGAGTGAGCGAAACTAATGAAAACATTGTTGGGGTAAAACCTAAAGGGAAAGACCTAGCACCAAATCCAATTTGCCATCTGATCTAACTTCTGGAGGCAGTCAAAATGAGTATTTGAATTCTTCCCTACCTTATTCCTGTGCTGAGATACAGGCTGCTCCAACCTGCTGTAAAATGCTTGATTTCGAGAGTGAGCGAAACTAATGAAAACATTGTTGGGGTAAAACCTAAAGGGAAAGACCTAGCACCAAATCCAATTTGCCATCTGATCTAACTTCTGGAGGCAGTCAAAATGATCCTTAGAATTCTTCCCTACCTTATTCCTGTGCTGAGATACAGGCTGCTCCAACCTGCTGTAAAATGCTTGATTTCGAGAGTGAGCGAAACTAATGAAAACATTGTTGGGGTAAAACCTAAAGGGAAAGACCTAGCACCAAATCCAATTTGCATCTGATCTAACTTCTGGAGGCAGTCAAAATGAGTATTTGAATTCTTCCCTACCTTATTCCTGTGCTGAGATACAGGCTGCTCCAACCTGCTGTAAAATGCTTGATTTCGAGAGTGAGCGAAACTAATGAAAACATTGTTGGGGTAAAACCTAAAGGGAAAGACCTAGCACCAAATCCAATTTGCCATCTGATCTAACTTCTGGAGGCAGTCAAAATGATCCTTAGAATTCTTCCCTACCTTATTCCTGTGCTGAGATACAGGCTGCTCCAACCTGCTGTAAAATGCTTGATTTCGAGAGTGAGCGAAACTAATGAAAACATTGTTGGGGTAAAACCTAAAGGGAAAGACCTAGCACCAAATCCAATTTGCCATCTGATCTAACTTCTGGAGGCAGTCAAAATGATCCTTAGAATTCTTCCCTACCTTATTCCTGTGCTGAGATACAGGCTGCTCCAACCTGCTGTAAAATGCTTGATTTCGAGAGTGAGCGAAACTAATGAAAACATTGTTGGGGTAAAACCTAAAGGGAAAGACCTAGCACCAAATCCAATTTGCCATCTGATCTAACTTCTGGAGGCAGTCAAAATGAGTATTTGAATTCTTCCCTACCTTATTCCTGTGCTGAGATACAGGCTGCTCCAACCTGCTGTAAAATGCTTGATTTCGAGAGTGAGCGAAACTAATGAAAACATTGTTGGGGTAAAACCTAAAGGGAAAGACCTAGCACCAAATCCAATTTGCCATCTGATCTAACTTCTGGAGGCAGTCAAAATGATCCTTAGAATTCTTCCCTACCTTATTCCTGTGCTGAGATACAGGCTGCTCCAACCTGCTGTAAAATGCTTGATTTCGAGAGTGAGCGAAACTATGAAAACATTGTTGGGGTAAAACCTAAAGGGAAAGACCTAGCACCAAATCCAATTTGCCATCTGATCTAACTTCTGGAGGCAGTCAAAATGATCCTTAGAATTCTTCCCTACCTTATTCCTGTGCTGAGATACAGGCTGCTCCAACCTGCTGTAAAATGCTTGATTTCGAGAGTGAGCGAAACTAATGAAAACATTGTTGGGGTAAAACCTAAAGGGAAAGACCTAGCACCAAATCCAATTTGCCATCTGATCTAACTTCTGGAGGCAGTCAAAATGATCCTTAGAATTCTTCCCTACCTTATTCCTGTGCTGAGATACAGGCTGCTCCAACCTGCTGTAAAATGCTTGATTTCGAGAGTGAGCGAAACTAATGAAAACATTGTTGGGGTAAAACCTAAAGGGAAAGACCTAGCACCAAATCCAATTTGCCATCTGATCTAACTTCTGGAGGCAGTCAAAATGATCCTTAGAATTCTTCCCTACCTTATTCCTGTGCTGAGATACAGGCTGCTCCAACCTGCTGTAAAATGCTTGACTTCGAGAGTGAGCGAAACTAATGAAAACATTGTTGGGGTAAAACCTAAAGGGAAAGACCTAGCACCAAATCCAATTTGCCATCTGATCTAACTTCTGGAGGCAGTCAAAATGATCCTTAGAATTCTTCCCTACCTTATTCCTGTGCTGAGATACAGGCTGCTCCAACCTGCTGTAAAATGCTTGATTTCGAGAGTGAGCGAAACTAATGAAAACATTGTTGGGGTAAAACCTAAAGGGAAAGACCTAGCACCAAATCCAATTTGCCATCTGATCTAACTTCTGGAGGCAGTCAAAATGATCCTTAGAATTCTTCCCTACCTTATTCCTGTGCTGAGATACAGGCTGCTCCAACCTGCTGTAAAATGCTTGATTTCGAGAGTGAGCGAAACTAATGAAAACATTGTTGGGGTAAAACCTAAAGGGAAAGACCTAGCACCAAATCCAATTTGCCATCTGATCTAACTTCTGGAGGCAGTCAAAATGAGTATTTGAATTCTTCCCTACCTTATTCCTGTGCTGAGATACAGGCTGCTCCAACCTGCTGTAAAATGCTTGATTTCGAGAGTGAGCGAAACTAATGAAAACATTGTTGGGGTAAAACCTAAAGGGAAAGACCTAGCACCAAATCCAAATTGCCATCCGATCTAACTTCTGGAGGCAGTCAAAATGATCCTTAGAATTCTTCCCTACCTTATTCCTGTGCTGAGATACAGGCTGCTCCAACCTGCTGTAAAATGCTTGATTTCGAGAGTGAGCGAAACTAATGAAAACATTGTTGGGGTAAAACCTAAAGGGAAAGACCTAGCACCAAATCCAATTTGCCATCTGATCTAACTTCTGGAGGCAGTCAAAATGATCCTTAGAATTCTTCCCTACCTTATTCCTGTGCTGAGATACAGGCTGCTCCAACCTGCTGTAAAATGCTTGATTTCGAGAGTGAGCGAAACTAATGAAAACATTGTTGGGGTAAAAACCTAAAGGGAAAGACCTAGCACCAAATCCAATTTGCCATCTGATCTAACTTCTGGAGGCAGTCAAAATGATCCTTAGAATTCTTCCCTACCTTATTCCTGTGCTGAGATACAGGCTGCTCCAACCTGCTGTAAAATGCTTGATTTCGAGAGTGAGCGAAACTAATGAAAACATTGTTGGGGTAAAACCTAAAGGGAAAGACCTAGCACCAAATCCAAATTGCCATCCGATCTAACTTCTGGAGGCAGTCAAAATGATCCTTAGAATTCTTCCCTACCTTATTCCTGTGCTGAGATACAGGCTGCTCCAACCTGCTGTAAAATGCTTGATTTCGAGAGTGAGCAAAACTAATGAAAACATTGTTGGGGTAAAACCTAAAGGGAAAGACCTAGCACCAAATCCAATTTGCCATCTGATCTAACTTCTGGAGGCAGTCAAAATGATCCTTAGAATTCTTCCCTACCTTATTCCTGTGCTGAGATACAGGCTGCTCCAACCTGCTGTAAAATGCTTGATTTCGAGAGTGAGCGAAACTAATGAAAACATTGTTGGGGTAAAACCTAAAGGGAAAGACCTAGCACCAAATCCAATTTGCCATCTGATCTAACTTCTGGAGGCAGTCAAAATGATCCTTAGAATTCTTCCCTACCTTATTCCTGTGCTGAGATACAGGCTGCTCCAACCTGCTGTAAAATGCTTGATTTCGAGAGTGAGCGAAACTAATGAAAACATTGTTGGGGTAAAACCTAAAGGGAAAGACCTAGCACCAAATCCAATTTGCCATCTGATCTAACTTCTGGAGGCAGTCAAAATGATCCTTAGAATTCTTCCCTACCTTATTCCTGTGCTGAGATACAGGCTGCTCCAACCTACTGTAAAATGCTTGATTTCGAGAGTGAGCGAAACTAATGAAAACATTGTTGGGGTAAAACCTAAAGGGAAAGACCTAGCACCAAATCCAATTTGCCATCTGATCTAACTTCTGGAGGCAGTCAAAATGATCCTTAGAATTCTTCCCTACCTTATTCCTGTGCTGAGATACAGGCTGCTCCAACCTGCTGTAAAATGCTTGATTTCGAGAGTGAGCGAAACTAATGAAAACATTGTTGGGGTAAAACCTAAAGGGAAAGACCTAGCACCAAATCCAAATTGCCATCCGATCTAACTTCTGGAGGCAGTCAAAATGATCCTTAGAATTCTTCCCTACCTTATTCCTGTGCTGAGATACAGGCTGCTCCAACCTGCTGTAAAATGCTTGATTTCGAGAGTGAGCGAAACTAATGAAAACATTGTTGGGGTAAAACCTAAAGGGAAAGACCTAGCACCAAATCCAATTTGCCATCTGATCTAACTTCTGGAGGCAGTCAAAATGAGTATTTGAATTCTTCCCTACCTTATTCCTGTGCTGAGATACAGGCTGCTCCAACCTGCTGTAAAATGCTTGATTTCGAGAGTGAGCGAAACTAATGAAAACATTGTTGGGGTAAAACCTAAAGGGAAAGACCTAGCACCAAATCCAATTTGCCATCTGATCTAACTTCTGGAGGCAGTCAAAATGATCCTTAGAATTCTTCCCTACCTTATTCCTGTGCTGAGATACAGGCTGCTCCAACCTGCTGTAAAATGCTTGATTTCGAGAGTGAGCGAAACTAATGAAAACATTGTTGGGGTAAAACCTAAAGGGAAAGACCTAGCACCAAATCCAATTTGCCATCTGATCTAACTTCTGGAGGCAGTCAAAATGAGTATTTGAATTCTTCCCTACCTTATTCCTGTGCTGAGATACAGGCTGCTCCAACCTGCTGTAAAATGCTTGATTTCGAGAGTGAGCGAAACTAATGAAAACATTGTTGGGGTAAAACCTAAAGGGAAAGACCTAGCACCAAATCCAATTTGCCATCTGATCTAACTTCTGGAGGCAGTCAAAATGATCCTTAGAATTCTTCCCTACCTTATTCCTGTGCTGAGATACAGGCTGCTCCAACCTGCTGTAAAATGCTTGATTTCGAGAGTGAGCGAAACTAATGAAAACATTGTTGGGGTAAAACCTAAAGGGAAAGACCTAGCACCAAATCCAATTTGCCATCTGATCTAACTTCTGGAGGCAGTCAAAATGAGTATTTGAATTCTTCCCTACCTTATTCCTGTGCTGAGATACAGGCTGCTCCAACCTGCTGTAAAATGCTTGATTTCGAGAGTGAGCGAAACTAATGAAAACATTGTTGGGGTAAAACCTAAAGGGAAAGACCTAGCACCAAATCCAAATTGCCATCCGATCTAACTTCTGGAGGCAGTCAAAATGATCCTTAGAATTCTTCCCTACCTTATTCCTGTGCTGAGATACAGGCTGCTCCAACCTGCTGTAAAATGCTTGATTTCGAGAGTGAGCGAAACTAATGAAAACATTGTTGGGGTAAAACCTAAAGGGAAAGACCTAGCACCAAATCCAATTTGCCATCTGATCTAACTTCTGGAGGCAGTCAAAATGATCCTTAGAATTCTTCCCTACCTTATTCCTGTGCTGAGATACAGGCTGCTCCAACCTGCTGTAAAATGCTTGATTTCGAGAGTGAGCGAAACTAATGAAAACATTGTTGGGGTAAAACCTAAAGGGAAAGACCTAGCACCAAATCCAATTTGCCATCTGATCTAACTTCTGGAGGCAGTCAAAATGATCCTTAGAATTCTTCCCTACCTTATTCCTGTGCTGAGATACAGGCTGCTCCAACCTGCTGTAAAATGCTTGATTTCGAGAGTGAGCGAAACTAATGAAAACATTGTTGGGTAAAACCTAAAGGGAAAGACCTAGCACCAAATCCAATTTGCCATCTGATCTAACTTCTGGAGGCAGTCAAAATGATCCTTAGAATTCTTCCCTACCTTATTCCTGTGCTGAGATACAGGCTGCTCCAACCTGCTGTAAAATGCTTGATTTCGAGAGTGAGCGAAACTAATGAAAACATTGTTGGGGTAAAACCTAAAGGGAAAGACCTAGCACCAAATCCAATTTGCCATCTGATCTAACTTCTGGAGGCAGTCAAAATGATCCTTAGAATTCTTCCCTACCTTATTCCTGTGCTGAGATACAGGCTGCTCCAACCTGCTGTAAAATGCTTGATTTCGAGAGTGAGCGAAACTAATGAAAACATTGTTGGGGTAAAACCTAAAGGGAAAGACCTAGCACCAAATCCAATTTGCCATCTGATCTAACTTCTGGAGGCAGTCAAAATGATCCTTAGAATTCTTCCCTACCTTATTCCTGTGCTGAGATACAGGCTGCTCCAACCTGCTGTAAAATGCTTGATTTCGAGAGTGAGCGGAAACTAATGAAAACATTGTTGGGGTAAAACCTAAAGGGAAAGACCTAGCACCAAATCCAATTTGCCATCTGATCTAACTTCTGGAGGCAGTCAAAATGATCCTTAGAATTCTTCCCTACCTTATTCCTGTGCTGAGATACAGGCTGCTCCAACCTGCTGTAAAATGCTTGATTTCGAGAGTGAGCGAAACTAATGAAAACATTGTTGGGGTAAAACCTAAAGGGAAAGACCTAGCACCAAATCCAATTTGCCATCTGATCTAACTTCTGGAGGCAGTCAAAATGATCCTTAGAATTCTTCCCTACCTTATTCCTGTGCTGAGATACAGGCTGCTCCAACCTGCTGTAAAATGCTTGATTTCGAGAGTGAGCGAAACTAATGAAAACATTGTTGGGGTAAAACCTAAAGGGAAAGACCTAGCACCAAATCCAATTTGCCATCTGATCTAACTTCTGGAGGCAGTCAAAATGAGTATTTGAATTCTTCCCTACCTTATTCCTGTGCTGAGATACAGGCTGCTCCAACCTGCTGTAAAATGCTTGATTTCGAGAGTGAGCGAAACTAATGAAAACATTGTTGGGGTAAAACCTAAAGGGAAAGACCTAGCACCAAATCCAAATTGCCATCCGATCTAACTTCTGGAGGCAGTCAAAATGATCCTTAGAATTCTTCCCTACCTTATTCCTGTGCTGAGATACAGGCTGCTCCAACCTGCTGTAAAATGCTTGATTTCGAGAGTGAGCGAAACTAATGAAAACATTGTTGGGGTAAAACCTAAAGGGAAAGACCTAGCACCAAATCCAATTTGCCATCTGATCTAACTTCTGGAGGCAGTCAAAATGATCCTTAGAATTCTTCCCTACCTTATTCCTGTGCTGAGATACAGGCTGCTCCAACCTGCTGTAAAATGCTTGATTTCGAGAGTGAGCGAAACTAATGAAAACATTGTTGGGGTAAAACCTAAAGGGAAAGACCTAGCACCAAATCCAATTTGCCATCTGATCTAACTTCTGGAGGCAGTCAAAATGAGTATTTGAATTCTTCCCTACCTTATTCCTGTGCTGAGATACAGGCTGCTCAACCTGCTGTAAAATGCTTGATTTCGAGAGTGAGCGAAACTAATGAAAACATTGTTGGGGTAAAACCTAAAGGGAAAGACCTAGCACCAAATCCAATTTGCCATCTGATCTAACTTCTGGAGGCAGTCAAAATGATCCTTAGAATTCTTCCCTACCTTATTCCTGTGCTGAGATACAGGCTGCTCCAACCTGCTGTAAAATGCTTGATTTCGAGAGTGAGCGAAACTAATGAAAACATTGTTGGGGTAAAACCTAAAGGGAAAGACCTAGCACCAAATCCAATTTGCCATCTGATCTAACTTCTGGAGGCAGTCAAAATGATCCTTAGAATTCTTCCCTACCTTATTCCTGTGCTGAGATACAGGCTGCTCCAACCTGCTGTAAAATGCTTGATTTCGAGAGTGAGCGAAACTAATGAAAACATTGTTGGGGTAAAACCTAAAGGGAAAGACCTAGCACCAAATCCAATTTGCCATCTGATCTAACTTCTGGAGGCAGTCAAAATGAGTATTTGAATTCTTCCCTACCTTATTCCTGTGCTGAGATACAGGCTGCTCCAACCTGCTGTAAAATGCTTGATTTCGAGAGTGAGCGAAACTAATGAAAACATTGTTGGGGTAAAACCTAAAGGGAAAGACCTAGCACCAAATCCAAAATGCCCATCCGATCTAACTTCTGGAGGCAGTCAAAATGATCCTTAGAATTCTTCCCTACCTTATTCCTGTGCTGAGATACAGGCTGCTCCAACCTGCTGTAAAATGCTTGATTTCGAGAGTGAGCAAAACTAATGAAAACATTGTTGGGGTAAAACCTAAAGGGAAAGACCTAGCACCAAATCCAATTTGCCATCTGATCTAACTTCTGGAGGCAGTCAAAATGATCCTTAGAATTCTTCCCTACCTTATTCCTGTGCTGAGATACAGGCTGCTCCAACCTGCTGTAAAATGCTTGATTTCGAGAGTGAGCGAAACTAATGAAAACATTGTTGGGGTAAAACCTAAAGGGAAAGACCTAGCACCAAATCCAATTTGCCATCTGATCTAACTTCTGGAGGCAGTCAAAATGAGTATTTGAATTCTTCCCTACCTTATTCCTGTGCTGAGATACAGGCTGCTCCAACCCTGCTGTAAAATGCTTGATTTCGAGAGTGAGCGAAACTAATGAAAACATTGTTGGGGTAAAACCTAAAGGGAAAGACCTAGCACCAAATCCAATTTGCCATCTGATCTAACTTCTGGAGGCAGTCAAAATGATCCTTAGAATTCTTCCCTACCTTATTCCTGTGCTGAGATACAGGCTGCTCCAACCTGCTGTAAAAATGCTTGATTTTGAGAGTGAGCGAAACTAATGAAAACATTGTTGGGGTAAAACCTAAAGGGAAAGACCTAGCACCAAATCCAATTTGCCATCT
>NW_027143628.1:0-52729 GCF_026170545.1 Melanerpes formicivorus
AATTCTTCCCTACCTTATTCCTGTGCTGAGATACAGGCTGCTCCAACCTGCTGTAAAATGCTTGATTTCGAGAGTGAGCGAAACTAATGAAAACATTGTTGGGGTAAAACCTAAAGGGAAAGACCTAGCACCAAATCCAATTTGCCATCTGATCTAACTTCTGGAGGCAGTCAAAATGAGCCTTAGAATTCTTCCCTACCTTATTCCTGTGCTGAGATACAGGCTGCTCCAACCTGCTGTAAAATGCTTGATTTCGAGAGTGAGCGAAACTAATGAAAACATTGTTGGGGTAAAACCTAAAGGGAAAGACCTAGCACCAAATCCAATTTGCCATCTGATCTAACTTCTGGAGGCAGTCAAAATGAGCCTTAGAATTCTTCCCTACCTTATTCCTGTGCTGAGATACAGGCTGCTCCAACCTGCTGTAAAATGCTTGATTTCGAGAGTGAGCGAAACTAATGAAAACATTGTTGGGGTAAAACCTAAAGGGAAAGACCTAGCACCAAATCCAATTTGCCATCTGATCTAACTTCTGGAGGCAGTCAAAATGAGCCTTAGAATTCTTCCCTACCTTATTCCTGTGCTGAGATACAGGCTGCTCCAACCTGCTGTAAAATGCTTGATTTCGAGAGTGAGCGAAACTAATGAAAACATTGTTGGGGTAAAACCTAAAGGGAAAGACCTAGCACCAAATCCAATTTGCCATCTGATCTAACTTCTGGAGGCAGTCAAAATGAGCCTTAGAATTCTTCCCTACCTTATTCCTGTGCTGAGATACAGGCTGCTCCAACCTGCTGTAAAATGCTTGATTTCGAGAGTGAGCGAAACTAATGAAAACATTGTTGGGGTAAAACCTAAAGGGAAAGGACCTAGCACCAAATCCAATTTGCCATCTGATCTAACTTCTGGAGGCAGTCAAAATGATCCTTAGAATTCTTCCCTACCTTATTCCTGTGCTGAGATACAGGCTGCTCCAACCTGCTGTAAAATGCTTGATTTCGAGAGTGAGCGAAACTAATGAAAACATTGTTGGGGTAAAACCTAAAGGGAAAGACCTAGCACCAAATCCAATTTGCCATCTGATCTAACTTCTGGAGGCAGTCAAAATGAGCCTTAGAATTCTTCCCTACCTTATTCCTGTGCTGAGATACAGGCTGCTCCAACCTGCTGTAAAATGCTTGATTTCGAGAGTGAGCGAAACTAATGAAAACATTGTTGGGGTAAAAACCTAAAGGGAAAGACCTAGCACCAAATCCAATTTGCCATCTGATCTAACTTCTGGAGGCAGTCAAAATGAGCCTTAGAATTCTTCCCTACCTTATTCCTGTGCTGAGATACAGGCTGCTCCAACCTGCTGTAAAATGCTTGATTTCGAGAGTGAGCGAAACTAATGAAAACATTGTTGGGGTAAAACCTAAAGGGAAAGACCTAGCACCAAATCCAATTTGCCATCTGATCTAACTTCTGGAGGCAGTCAAAATGAGCCTTAGAATTCTTCCCTACCTTATTCCTGTGCTGAGATACAGGCTGCTCCAACCTGCTGTAAAATGCTTGATTTCGAGAGTGAGCGAAACTAATGAAAACATTGTTGGGGTAAAACCTAAAGGGAAAGACCTAGCACCAAATCCAATTTGCCATCTGATCTAACTTCTGGAGGCAGTCAAAATGATCCTTAGAATTCTTCCCTACCTTATTCCTGTGCTGAGATACAGGCTGCTCCAACCTGCTGTAAAATGCTTGATTTCGAGAGTGAGCGAAACTAATGAAAACATTGTTGGGGTAAAACCTAAAGGGAAAGACCTAGCACCAAATCCAATTTGCCATCTGATCTAACTTCTGGAGGCAGTCAAATGAGCCTTAGAATTCTTCCCTACCTTATTCCTGTGCTGAGATACAGGCTGCTCCAACCTGCTGTAAAAATGCTTGATTTCGAGAGTGAGCGAAACTAATGAAAACATTGTTGGGGTAAAACCTAAAGGGAAAGACCTAGCACCAAATCCAATTTGCCATCTGATCTAACTTCTGGAGGCAGTCAAAATGAGCCTTAGAATTCTTCCCTACCTTATTCCTGTGCTGAGATACAGGCTGCTCCAACCTGCTGTAAAATGCTTGATTTCGAGAGTGAGCGAAACTAATGAAAACATTGTTGGGGTAAAACCTAAAGGAAAGACCTAGCACCAAATCCAATTTGCCATCTGATCTAACTTCTGGAGGCAGTCAAAATGAGCCTTAGAATTCTTCCCTACCTTATTCCTGTGCTGAGATACAGGCTGCTCCAACCTGCTGTAAAATGCTTGATTTCGAGAGTGAGCGAAACTAATGAAAACATTGTTGGGGTAAAACCTAAAGGGAAAGACCTAGCACCAAATCCAATTTGCCATCTGATCTAACTTCTGGAGGCAGTCAAAATGAGCCTTAGAATTCTTCCCTACCTTATCCTGTGCTGAGATACAGGCTGCTCCAACCTGCTGTAAAATGCTTGATTTCGAGAGTGAGCGAAACTAATGAAAACATTGTTGGGGTAAAACCTAAAGGGAAAGACCTAGCACCAAATCCAATTTGCCATCTGATCTAACTTCTGGAGGCAGTCAAAATGAGCCTTAGAATTCTTCCCTACCTTATTCCTGTGCTGAGATACAGGCTGCTCCAACCTGCTGTAAAATGCTTGATTTCGAGAGTGAGCGAAACTAATGAAAACATTGTTGGGGTAAAACCTAAAGGGAAAGACCTAGCACCAAATCCAATTTGCCATCTGATCTAACTTCTGGAGGCAGTCAAAATGAGCCTTAGAATTCTTCCCTACCTTATTCCTGTGCTGAGATACAGGCTGCTCCAACCTGCTGTAAAATGCTTGATTTCGAGAGTGAGCGAAACTAATGAAAACATTGTTGGGGTAAAACCTAAAGGGAAAGACCTAGCACCAAATCCAATTTGCCATCTGATCTAACTTCTGGAGGCAGTCAAAATGAGCCTTAGAATTCTTCCCTACCTTATTCCTGTGCTGAGATACAGGCTGCTCCAACCTGCTGTAAAATGCTTGATTTCGAGAGTGAGCGAAACTAATGAAAACATTGTTGGGGTAAAACCTAAAGGGAAAGACCTAGCACCAAATCCAATTTGCCATCTGATCTAACTTCTGGAGGCAGTCAAAATGAGCCTTTGAATTCTTCCCTACCTTATTCCTGTGCTGAGATACAGGCTGCTCCAACCTGCTGTAAAATGCTTGATTTCGAGAGTGAGCGAAACTAATGAAAACATTGTTGGGGTAAAACCTAAAGGGAAAGACCTAGCACCAATCCAATTTGCCATCTGATCTAACTTCTGGAGGCAGTCAAAATGAGCCTTAAGAATTCTCCCTACCTTATTCCTGTGCTGAGATACAGGCTGCTCCAACCTGCTGTAAAATGCTTGATTTCGAGAGTGAGCGAAACTAATGAAAACATTGTTGGGGTAAAACCTAAAGGGAAAGACCTAGCACCAAATCCAATTTGCCATCTGATCTAACTTCTGGAGGCAGTCAAAATGAGCCTTAGAATTCTTCCCTACCTTATTCCTGTGCTGAGATACAGGCTGCTCCAACCTGCTGTAAAATGCTTGATTTCGAGAGTGAGCGAAACTAATGAAAACATTGTTGGGGTAAAACCTAAAGGGAAAGACCTAGCACCAAATCCAATTTGCCATCTGATCTAACTTCTGGAGGCAGTCAAAATGAGCCTTAGAATTCTTCCCTACCTTATTCCTGTGCTGAGATACAGGCTGCTCCAACCTGCTGTAAAATGCTTGATTTCGAGAGTGAGCGAAACTAATGAAAACATTGTTGGGGTAAAACCTAAAGGGAAAGACCTAGCACCAAATCCAATTTGCCATCTGATCTAACTTCTGGAGGCAGTCAAAATGAGCCTTAGAATTCTTCCCTACCTTATTCCTGTGCTGAGATACAGGCTGCTCCAACCTGCTGTAAAATGCTTGATTTCGAGAGTGAGCGAAACTAATGAAAACATTGTTGGGGTAAAACCTAAAGGGAAAGACCTAGCACCAAATCCAATTTGCCATCTGATCTAACTTCTGGAGGCAGTCAAAATGAGCCTTAGAATTCTTCCCTACCTTATTCCTGTGCTGAGATACAGGCTGCTCCAACCTGCTGTAAAATGCTTGATTTCGAGAGTGAGCGAAACTAATGAAAACATTGTTGGGGTAAAACCTAAAGGGAAAGACCTAGCACCAAATCCAATTTGCCATCTGATCTAACTTCTGGAGGCAGTCAAAATGAGCCTTAGAATTCTTCCCTACCTTATTGCTGTGCTGAGATACAGGCTGCTCCAACCTGCTGTAAAATGCTTGATTTCGAGAGTGAGCGAAACTAATGAAAACATTGTTGGGGTAAAAACCTAAAGGGAAAGACCTAGCACCAAATCCAATTTGCCATCTGATCTAACTTCTGGAGGCAGTCAAAATGAGCCTTAGAATTCTTCCCTACCTTATTCCTGTGCTGAGATACAGGCTGCTCCAACCTGCTGTAAATGCTTGATTTCGAGAGTGAGCGAAACTAATGAAAACATTGTTGGGGTAAAACCTAAAGGGAAAGACCTAGCACCAAATCCAATTTGCCATCTGATCTAACTTCTGGAGGCAGTCAAAATGAGCCTTAGAATTCTTCCCTACCTTATTCCTGTGCTGAGATACAGGCTGCTCCAACCTGCTGTAAAATGCTTGATTTCGAGAGTGAGCGAAACTAATGAAAACATTGTTGGGGTAAAACCTAAAGGGAAAGACCTAGCACCAAATCCAATTTGCCATCTGATCTAACTTCTGGAGGCAGTCAAAATGAGCCTTAGAATTCTTCCCTACCTTATTCCTGTGCTGAGATACAGGCTGCTCCAACCTGCTGTAAAATGCTTGATTTCGAGAGTGAGCGAAACTAATGAAAACATTGTTGGGGTAAAACCTAAAGGGAAAGACCTAGCACCAAATCCAATTTGCCATCTGATCTAACTTCTGGAGGCAGTCAAAATGAGCCTTAGAATTCTTCCCTACCTTATTCCTGTGCTGAGATACAGGCTGCTCCAACCTGCTGTAAAATGCTTGATTTCGAGAGTGAGCGAAACTAATGAAAACATTGTTGGGGTAAAACCTAAAGGGAAAGACCTAGCACCAAATCCAATTTGCCATCTGATCTAACTTCTGGAGGCAGTCAAAATGAGCCTTAGAATTCTTCCCTACCTTATTCCTGTGCTGAGATACAGGCTGCTCCAACCTGCTGTAAAATGCTTGATTTCGAGAGTGAGCGAAACTAATGAAAACATTGTTGGGGTAAAACCTAAAGGGAAAGACCTAGCACCAAATCCAATTTGCCATCTGATCTAACTTCTGGAGGCAGTCAAAATGAGCCTTAGAATTCTTCCCTACCTTATTCCTGTGCTGAGATACAGGCTGCTCCAACCTGCTGTAAAATGCTTGATTTCGAGAGTGAGCGAAACTAATGAAAACATTGTTGGGGTAAAACCTAAAGGGAAAGACCTAGCACCAAATCCAATTTGCCATCTGATCTAACTTCTGGAGGCAGTCAAAATGAGCCTTCAGAATTCTTCCCTACCTTATTCCTGTGCTGAGATACAGGCTGCTCCAACCTGCTGTAAAATGCTTGATTTCGAGAGTGAGCGAAACTAATGAAAACATTGTTGGGGTAAAACCTAAAGGGAAAGACCTAGCACCAAATCCAATTTGCCATCTGATCTAACTTCTGGAGGCAGTCAAAATGAGCCTTAGAATTCTTCCCTACCTTATTCCTGTGCTGAGATACAGGCTGCTCCAACCTGCTGTAAAATGCTTGATTTCGAGAGTGAGCGAAACTAATGAAACATTGTTGGGGTAAAACCTAAAGGGAAAGACCTAGCACCAAATCCAATTTGCCATCTGATCTAACTTCTGGAGGCAGTCAAAATGAGCCTTAGAATTCTTCCCTACCTTATTCCTGTGCTGAGATACAGGCTGCTCCAACCTGCTGTAAAATGCTTGATTTCGAGAGTGAGCGAAACTAATGAAAACATTGTTGGGGTAAAACCTAAAGGGAAAGACCTAGCACCAAATCCAATTTGCCATCTGATCTAACTTCTGGAGGCAGTCCAAAATGAGCCTTAGAATTCTTCCCTACCTTATTCCTGTGCTGAGATACAGGCTGCTCCAACCTGCTGTAAAATGCTTGATTTCGAGAGTGAGCGAAACTAATGAAAACATTGTTGGGGGTAAAACCTAAGGGAAAGACCTAGCACCAAATCCAATTTGCCATCTGATCTAACTTCTGGAGGCAGTCAAAATGAGCCTTAGAATTCTTCCCTACCTTATTCCTGTGCTGAGATACAGGCTGCTCCAACCTGCTGTAAAATGCTTGATTTCGAGAGTGAGCGAAACTAATGAAAACATTGTTGGGGTAAAACCTAAAGGGAAAGACCTAGCACCAAATCCAATTTGCCATCTGATCTAACTTCTGGAGGCAGTCAAAATGAGCCTTAGAATTCTTCCCTACCTTATTCCTGTGCTGAGATACAGGCTGCTCCAACCTGCTGTAAAATGCTTGATTTCGAGAGTGAGCGAAACTAATGAAAACATTGTTGGGGTAAAACCTAAAGGGAAAGACCTAGCACCAAATCCAATTTGCCATCTGATCTAACTTCTGGAGGCAGTCAAATGAGCCTTAGAATTCTTCCTACCTTATTCCTAGTGCTGAGATACAGGCTGCTCCAACCTGCTGTAAAATGCTTGATTTCGAGAGTGAGCGAAACTAATGAAAACATTGTTGGGGTACAAAACCTAAAGGGAAAGACCTAGCACCAAATCCAATTTGCCATCTGATCTAACTTCTGGAGGCAGTCAAAATGAGCCTTAGAATTCTTCCCTACCTTATTCCTGTGCTGAGATACAGGCTGCTCCAACCTGCTGTAAATGCTTGATTTCGAGAGTGAGCGAAACTAATGAAAACATTGTTGGGGTAAAACCTAAAGGGAAAGACCTAGCACCAAATCCAATTTGCCATCTGATCTAACTTCTGGAGGCAGTCAAAATGAGCCTTAGAATTCTTCCCTACCTTATTCCTGTGCTGAGATACAGGCTGCTCCAACCTGCTGTAAAATGCTTGATTTCGAGAGTGAGCGAAACTAATGAAAACATTGTTGGGGTAAAACCTAAAGGGAAAGACCTAGCACCAAATCCAATTTGCCATCTGATCTAACTTCTGGAGGCAGTCAAAATGAGCCTTAGAATTCTTTCCCTACCTTATTCCTGTGCTGAGATACAGGCTGCTCCAACCTGCTGTAAAATGCTTGATTTCGAGAGTGAGCGAAACTAATGAAAACATTGTTGGGGTAAAACCTAAAGGGAAAGACCTAGCACCAAATCCAATTTGCCATCTGATCTAACTTCTGGAGGCAGTCAAAATGAGCCTTAGAATTCTTCCCTACCTTATTCCTGTGCTGAGATACAGGCTGCTCCAACCTGCTGTAAAATGCTTGATTTCGAGAGTGAGCGAAACTAATGAAAACATTGTTGGGGTAAAACCTAAAGGGAAAGACCTAGCACCAAATCCAATTTGCCATCTGATCCTAACTTCTGGAGGCAGTCAAAATGAGCCTTAGAATTCTTCCCTACCTTATTCCTGTGCTGAGATACAGGCTGCTCCAACCTGCTGTAAAATGCTTGATTTCGAGAGTGAGCGAAACTAATGAAAACATTGTTGGGGTAAAACCTAAAGGAAAGACCTAGCACCAAATCCAATTTGCCATCTGATCTAACTTCTGGAGGCAGTCAAAATGAGCCTTAGAATTCTTCCCTACCTTATTCCTGTGCTGAGATACAGGCTGCTCCAACCTGCTGTAAAATGCTTGATTTCGAGAGTGAGCGAAACTAATGAAAAACATTGTTGGGGTAAAACCTAAAGGGAAAGACCTAGCACCAAATCCAATTTGCCATCTGATCTAACTTCTGGAGGCAGTCAAAATGAGCCTTAGAATTCTTCCCTACCTTATTCCTGTGCTGAGATACAGGCTGCTCCAACCTGCTGTAAAATGCTTGATTTCGAGAGTGAGCGAAACTAATGAAAACACTGTTGGGGTAAAACCTAAAGGGAAAGACCTAGCACCAAATCCAATTTGCCATCTGATATCTGATCTAACTTCTGGAGGCAGTCAAAATGAGCCTTAGAATTCTTCCCTACCTTATTCCTGTGCTGAGATACAGGCTGCTCCAACCTGCTGTAAAATGCTTGATTTCGAGAGTGAGCGAAACTAATGAAAACATTGTTGGGGTAAAACCTAAAGGGAAAGACCTAGCACCAAATCCAATTTGCCATCTGATCTAACTTCTGGAGGCAGTCAAAATGAGCCTTAGAATTCTTCCCTACCTTATTCCTGTGCTGAGATACAGGCTGCTCCAACCTGCTGTAAAATGCTTGATTTCGAGAGTGAGCGAAACTAATGAAAACATTGTTGGGGTAAAACCTAAAGGGAAAGACCTAGCACCAAATCCAAATTTGCCATCTGATCTAACTTCTGGAGGCAGTCAAATGAGCCTTAGAATTCTTCCCTACCTTATTCCTGTGCTGAGATACAGGCTGCTCCAACCTGCTGTAAAATGCTTGATTTCGAGAGTGAGCGAAACTAATGAAAACATTGTTGGGGTAAAACCTAAAGGGAAAGACCTAGCACCAAATCCAATTTGCCATCTGATCTAACTTCTGGAGGCAGTCAAAATGAGCCTTAGAATTCTTCCCTACCTTATTCCTGTGCTGAGATACAGGCTGCTCCAACCTGCTGTAAAATGCTTGATTTCGAGAGTGAGCGAAACTAATGAAAACATTGTTGGGGTAAAACCTAAAGGGAAAGACCTAGCACCAAATCCAATTTGCCATCTGATCTAACTTCTGGAGGCAGTCAAAATGAGCCTTAGAATTCTTCCCTAACCTTATTCCTGTGCTGAGATACAGGCTGCTCCAACCTGCTGTAAAATGCTTGATTTCGAGAGTGAGCGAAACTAATGAAAACATTGTTGGGGTAAAAACCTAAAGGGAAAGACCTAGCACCAAATCCAATTTGCCATCTGATCTAACTTCTGGAGGCAGTCAAAATGAGCCTTTGAATTCTTCCCTACCTTATTCCTGTGCTGAGATACAGGCTGCTCCAACCTGCTGTAAAATGCTTGATTTCGAGAGTGAGCGAAACTAATGAAAACATTGTTGGGGTAAAACCTAAAGGGAAAGACCTAGCACCAAATCCAATTTGCCATCTGATCTAACTTCTGGAGGCAGTCAAAATGAGCCTTAGAATTCTTCCCTACCTTATTCCTGTGCTGAGATACAGGCTGCTCCAACCTGCTGTAAAATGCTTGATTTTGAGAGTGAGCGAAACTAATGAAAACATTGTTGGGGTAAAACCTAAAGGGAAAGACCTAGCACCAAATCCAATTTGCCATCTGATCTAACTTCTGGAGGCAGTCAAAATGAGCCTTAGAATTCTTCCCTACCTTATTCCTGTGCTGAGATACAGGCTGCTCCAACCTGCTGTAAAATGCTTGATTTCGAGAGTGAGCGAAACTAATGAAAACATTGTTGGGGTAAAACCTAAAGGGAAAGACCTAGCACCAAATCCAATTTGCCATCTGATCTAACTTCTGGAGGCAGTCAAAATGAGCCTTAGAATTCTTCCCTACCTTATTCCTGTGCTGAGATACAGGCTGCTCCAACCTGCTGTAAAATGCTTGATTTCGAGAGTGAGCGAAACTAATGAAAACATTGTTGGGGTAAAACCTAAAGGGAAAGACCTAGCACCAAATCCAATTTGCCATCTGATCTAACTTCTGGAGGCAGTCAAAATGAGCCTTAGAATTCTTCCCTACCTTATTCCTGTGCTGAGATACAGGCTGCTCCAACCTGCTGTAAAATGCTTGATTTCGAGAGTGAGCGAAACTAATGAAAACATTGTTGGGGTAAAACCTAAAGGGAAAGACCTAGCACCAAATCCAATTTGCCATCTGATCTAACTTCTGGAGGCAGTCAAAATGAGCCTTAGAATTCTTCCCTACCTTATTCCTGTGCTGAGATACAGGCTGCTCCAACCTGCTGTAAAATGCTTGATTTCGAGAGTGAGCGAAACTAATGAAAACATTGTTGGGGTAAAACCTAAAGGGAAAGACCTAGCACCAAATCCAATTTGCCATCTGATCTAACTTCTGGAGGCAGTCAAAATGAGCCTTAGAATTCTTCCCTACCTTATTCCTGTGCTGAGATACAGGCTGCTCCAACCTGCTGTAAAATGCTTGATTTCGAGAGTGAGCGAAACTAATGAAAACATTGTTGGGGTAAAACCTAAAGGGAAAGACCTAGCACCAAATCCAATTTGCCATCTGATCTAACTTCTGGAGGCAGTCAAAATGAGCCTTTGAATTCTTCCCTACCTTATTCCTGTGCTGAGATACAGGCTGCTCCAACCTGCTGTAAAATGCTTGATTTCGAGAGTGAGCGAAACTAATGAAAACATTGTTGGGGTAAAACCTAAAGGGAAAGGACCTAGCACCAAATCCAATTTGCCATCTGATCTAACTTCTGGAGGCAGTCAAAATGAGCCTTAGAATTCTTCCTACCTTATTCCTGTGCTGAGATACAGGCTGCTCCAACCTGCTGTAAAATGCTTGATTTCGAGAGTGAGCGAAACTAATGAAAACATTGTTGGGGTAAAACCTAAAGGGAAAGACCTAGCACCAAATCCAATTTGCCATCTGATCTAACTTCTGGAGGCAGTCAAAATGAGCCTTAGAATTCTTCCCTACCTTATTCCTGTGCTGAGATACAGGCTGCTCCAACCTGCTGTAAAATGCTTGATTTCGAGAGTGAGCGAAACTAATGAAAACATTGTTGGGGTAAAACCTAAAGGGAAAGACCTAGCACCAAATCCAATTTGCCATCTGATCTAACTTCTGGAGGCAGTCAAAATGAGCCTTAGAATTCTTCCCTACCTTATTCCTGTGCTGAGATACAGGCTGCTCCAACCTGCTGTAAAATGCTTGATTTCGAGAGTGAGCGAAACTAATGAAAACATTGTTGGGGTAAAACCTAAAGGGAAAGACCTAGCACCAAATCCAATTTGCCATCTGATCTAACTTCTGGAGGCAGTCAAAATGAGCCTTAGAATTCTTCCCTACCTTATTCCTGTGCTGAGATACAGGCTGCTCCAACCTGCTGTAAAATGCTTGATTTCGAGAGTGAGCGAAACTAATGAAAACATTGTTGGGGTAAAACCTAAAGGGAAAGACCTAGCACCAAATCCAATTTGCCATCTGATCTAACTTCTGGAGGCAGTCAAAATGAGCCTTAGAATTCTTCCCTACCTTATTCCTGTGCTGAGATACAGGCTGCTCCAACCCTGCTGTAAAATGCTTGATTTCGAGAGTGAGCGAAACTAATGAAAACATTGTTGGGGTAAAACCTAAAGGGAAAGACCTAGCACCAAATCCAATTTGCCATCTGATCTAACTTCTGGAGGCAGTCAAAATGAGCCTTAGAATTCTTCCCTACCTTATTCCTGTGCTGAGATACAGGCTGCTCCAACCTGCTGTAAAATGCTTGATTTCGAGAGTGAGCGAAACTAATGAAAACATTGTTGGGGTAAAACCTAAAGGGAAAGACCTAGCACCAAATCCAATTTGCCATCTGATCTAACTTCTGGAGGCAGTCAAAATGAGCCTTAGAATTCTTCCCTACCTTATTCCTGTGCTGAGATACAGGCTGCTCCAACCTGCTGTAAAATGCTTGATTTCGAGAGTGAGCGAAACTAATGAAAACATTGTTGGGGTAAAACCTAAAGGGAAAGACCTAGCACCAAATCCAATTTGCCATCTGATCTAACTTCTGGAGGCAGTCAAAATGAGCCTTAGAATTCTTCCCTACCTTATTCCTGTGCTGAGATACAGGCTGCTCCAACCTGCTGTAAAATGCTTGATTTCGAGAGTGAGCGAAACTAATGAAAACATTGTTGGGGTAAAACCTAAAGGGAAAGACCTAGCACCAAATCCAATTTGCCATCTGATCTAACTTCTGGAGGCAGTCAAAATGAGCCTTAGAATTCTTCCCTACCTTATTCCTGTGCTGAGATACAGGCTGCTCCAACCTGCTGTAAAATGCTTGATTTCGAGAGTGAGCGAAACTAATGAAAACATTGTTGGGGTAAAACCTAAAGGGAAAGACCTAGCACCAAATCCAATTTGCCATCTGATCTAACTTCTGGAGGCAGTCAAAATGAGCCTTAGAATTCTTCCCTACCTTATTCCTGTGCTGAGATACAGGCTGCTCCAACCTGCTGTAAAATGCTTGATTTCGAGAGTGAGCGAAACTAATGAAAACATTGTTGGGGTAAAACCTAAAGGGAAAGACCTAGCACCAAATCCAATTTGCCATCTGATCTAACTTCTGGAGGCAGTCAAAATGAGCCTTAGAATTCTTCCCTACCTTATTCCTGTGCTGAGATACAGGCTGCTCTAACCTGCTGTAAAATGCTTGATTTCGAGAGTGAGCGAAACTAATGAAAACATTGTTGGGGTAAAACCTAAAGGGAAAGACCTAGCACCAAATCCAATTTGCCATCTGATCTAACTTCTGGAGGCAGTCAAAATGAGCCTTAGAATTCTTCCCTACCTTATTCCTGTGCTGAGATACAGGCTGCTCCAACCTGCTGTAAAATGCTTGATTTCGAGAGTGAGCGAAACTAATGAAAACATTGTTGGGGTAAAACCTAAAGGGAAAGACCTAGCACCAAATCCAATTTGCATCTGATCTAACTTCTGGAGGCAGTCAAAATGAGCCTTAGAATTCTTCCCTACCTTATTCCTGTGCTGAGATACAGGCTGCTCCAACCTGCTGTAAAATGCTTGATTTCGAGAGTGAGCGAAACTAATGAAAACATTGTTGGGGTAAAACCTAAAGGGAAAGACCTAGCACCAAATCCAATTTGCCATCTGATCTAACTTCTGGAGGCAGTCAAAATGAGCCTTTGAATTCTTCCCTACCTTATTCCTGTGCTGAGATACAGGCTGCTCCAACCTGCTGTAAAATGCTTGATTTCGAGAGTGAGCGAAACTAATGAAAACATTGTTGGGGTAAAACCTAAAGGGAAAGACCTAGCACCAAATCCAATTTGCCATCTGATCTAACTTCTGGAGGCAGACAAAATGAGCCTTAGAATTCTTCCCTACCTTATTCCTGTGCTGAGATACAGGCTGCTCCAACCTGCTGTAAAATGCTTGATTTCGAGAGTGAGCGAAACTAATGAAAACATTGTTGGGGTAAAACCTAAAGGGAAAGACCTAGCACCAAATCCAATTTGCCATCTGATCTAACTTCTGGAGGCAGTCAAAATGAGCCTTAGAATTCTTCCCTACCTTATTCCTGTGCTGAGATACAGGCTGCTCCAACCTGCTGTAAAATGCTTGATTTTGAGAGTGAGCGAAACTAATGAAAACATTGTTGGGGTAAAACCTAAAGGGAAAGACCTAGCACCAAATCCAATTTGCCATCTGATCTAACTTCTGGAGGCAGTCAAAATGAGCCTTAGAATTCTTCCCTACCTTATTCCTGTGCTGAGATACAGGCTGCTCCAACCTGCTGTAAAATGCTTGATTTCGAGAGTGAGCGAAACTAATGAAAACATTGTTGGGGTAAAACCTAAAGGGAAAGACCTAGCACCAAATCCAATTTGCCATCTGATCTAACTTCTGGAGGCAGTCAAAATGAGCCTTAGAATTCTTCCTACCTTATTCCTGTGCTGAGATACAGGCTGCTCCAACCTGCTGTAAAATGCTTGATTTCGAGAGTGAGCGAAACTAATGAAAACATTGTTGGGGTAAAACCTAAAGGGAAAGACCTAGCACCAAATCCAATTTGCCATCTGATCTAACTTCTGGAGGCAGTCAAAATGAGCCTTAGAATTCTTCCCTACCTTATTCCTGTGCTGAGATACAGGCTGCTCCAACCTGCTGTAAAATGCTTGATTTCGAGAGTGAGCGAAACTAATGAAAACATTGTTGGGGTAAAACCTAAAGGGAAAGACCTAGCACCAAATCCAATTTGCCATCTGATCTAACTTCTGGAGGCAGTCAAAATGAGCCTTAGAATTCTTCCCTACCTTATTCCTGTGCTGAGATACAGGCTGCTCCAACCTGCTGTAAAATGCTTGATTTCGAGAGTGAGCGAAACTAATGAAAAACATTGTTGGGGTAAAACCTAAAGGGAAAGACCTAGCACCAAATCCAATTTGCCATCTGATCTAACTTCTGGAGGCAGTCAAAATGAGCCTTAGAATTCTTCCCTACCTTATTCCTGTGCTGAGATACAGGCTGCTCCAACCTGCTGTAAAATGCTTGATTTCGAGAGTGAGCGAAACTAATGAAAACATTGTTGGGGTAAAACCTAAAGGGAAAGACCTAGCACCAAATCCAATTTGCCATCTGATCTAACTTCTGGAGGCAGTCAAAATGAGCCTTTGAATTCTTCCCTACCTTATTCCTGTGCTGAGATACAGGCTGCTCCAACCTGCTGTAAAATGCTTGATTTCGAGAGTGAGCGAAACTAATGAAAACATTGTTGGGGTAAAACCTAAAGGGAAAGACCTAGCACCAAATCCAATTTGCCATCTGATCTAACTTCTGGAGGCAGTCAAAATGAGCCTTAGAATTCTTCCCTACCTTATTCCTGTGCTGAGATACAGGCTGCTCCAACCTGCTGTAAAATGCTTGATTTCGAGAGTGAGCGAAACTAATGAAAACATTGTTGGGGTAAAACCTAAAGGGAAAGACCTAGCACCAAATCCAATTTGCCATCTGATCTAACTTCTGGAGGCAGTCAAAATGAGCCTTAGAATTCTTCCCTACCTTATTCCTGTGCTGAGATACAGGCTGCTCCAACCTGCTGTAAAATGCTTGATTTCGAGAGTGAGCGAAACTAATGAAAACATTGTTGGGGTAAAACCTAAAGGGAAAGACCTAGCACCAAATCCAATTTGCCATCTGATCTAACTTCTGGAGGCAGTCAAAATGAGCCTTAGAATTCTTCCCTACCTTATTCCTGTGCTGAGATACAGGCTGCTCCAACCTGCTGTAAAATGCTTGATTTCGAGAGTGAGCGAAACTAATGAAAACATTGTTGGGGTAAAACCTAAAGGGAAAGACCTAGCACCAAATCCAATTTGCCATCTGATCTAACTTCTGGAGGCAGTCAAAATGAGCCTTAGAATTCTTCCCTACCTTATTCCTGTGCTGAGATACAGGCTGCTCCAACCTGCTGTAAAATGCTTGATTTCGAGAGTGAGCGAAACTAATGAAAACATTGTTGGGGTAAAACCTAAAGGGAAAGACCTAGCACCAAATCCAATTTGCCATCTGATCTAACTTCTGGAGGCAGTCAAAATGAGCCTTAGAATTCTTCCCTACCTTATTCCTGTGCTGAGATACAGGCTGCTCCAACCTGCTGTAAAATGCTTGATTTCGAGAGGTGAGCGAAACTAATGAAAACATTGTTGGGGTAAAACCTAAAGGGAAAGACCTAGCACCAAATCCAATTTGCCATCTGATCTAACTTCTGGAGGCAGTCAAAATGAGCCTTTGAATTCTTCCCTACCTTATTCCTGTGCTGAGATACAGGCTGCTCCAACCTGCTGTAAAATGCTTGATTTCGAGAGTGAGCGAAACTAATGAAAACATTGTTGGGGTAAAACCTAAAGGGAAAGACCTAGCACCAAATCCAATTTGCCATCTGATCTAACTTCTGGAGGCAGTCAAAATGAGCCTTAGAATTCTTCCCTACCTTATTCCTGTGCTGAGATACAGGCTGCTCCAACCTGCTGTAAAATGCTTGATTTCGAGAGTGAGCGAAACTAATGAAAACATTGTTGGGGTAAATAAAGGGAAAGACCTAGCACCAAATCCAATTTGCCATCTGATCTAACTTCTGGAGGCAGTCAAAATGAGCCTTAGAATTCTTCCCTACCTTATTCCTGTGCTGAGATACAGGCTGCTCCAACCTGCTGTAAAATGCTTGATTTCGAGAGTGAGCGAAACTAATGAAAACATTGTTGGGGTAAAACCTAAAGGGAAAGACCTAGCACCAAATCCAATTTGCCATCTGATCTAACTTCTGGAGGCAGTCAAAATGAGCCTTAGAATTCTTCCCTACCTTATTCCTGTGCTGAGATACAGGCTGCTCCAACCTGCTGTAAAATGCTTGATTTCGAGAGTGAGCGAAAACTAATGAAAACATTGTTGGGGTAAAACCTAAAGGGAAAGACCTAGCACCAAATCCAATTTGCCATCTGATCTAACTTCTGGAGGCAGTCAAAATGAGCCTTAGAATTCTTCCCTACCTTATTCCTGTGCTGAGATACAGGCTGCTCCAACCTGCTGTAAAATGCTTGATTTCGAGAGTGAGCGAAACTAATGAAAACATTGTTGGGGTAAAACCTAAAGGGAAAGACCTAGCACCAAATCCAATTTGCCATCTGATCTAACTTCTGGAGGCAGTCAAAATGAGCCTTAGAATTCTTCCCTACCTTATTCCTGTGCTGAGATACAGGCTGCTCCAACCTGCTGTAAAATGCTTGATTTCGAGAGTGAGCGAAACTAATGAAAACATTGTTGGGGTAAAACCTAAAGGGAAAGACCTAGCACCAAATCCAATTTGCCATCTGATCTAACTTCTGGAGGCAGTCAAAATGAGCCTTAGAATTCTTCCCTACCTTATTCCTGTGCTGAGATACAGGCTGCTCCAACCTGCTGTAAAATGCTTGATTTCGAGAGTGAGCGAAACTAATGAAAATATTGTTGGGGTAAAACCTAAAGGGAAAGACCTAGCACCAAATCCAATTTGCCATCTGATCTAACTTCTGGAGGCAGTCAAAATGAGCCTTAGAATTCTTCCCTACCTTATTCCTGTGCTGAGATACAGGCTGCTCCAACCTGCTGTAAAATGCTTGATTTCGAGAGTGAGCGAAACTAATGAAAACATTGTTGGGGTAAAACCTAAAGGGAAAGACCTAGCACCAAATCCAATTTGCCATCTGATCTAACTTCTGGAGGCAGTCAAAATGAGCCTTAGAATTCTTCCCTACCTTATTCCTGTGCTGAGATACAGGCTGCTCCAACCTGCTGTAAAATGCTTGATTTCGAGAGTGAGCGAAACTAATGAAAACATTGTTGGGGTAAAACCTAAAGGGAAAGACCTAGCACCAAATCCAATTTGCCATCTGATCTAACTTCTGGAGGCAGTCAAAATGAGCCTTAGAATTCTTCCCTACCTTATTCCTGTGCTGAGATACAGGCTGCTCCAACCTGCTGTAAAATGCTTGATTTCGAGAGTGAGCGAAACTAATGAAAACATTGTTGGGGTAAAACCTAAAGGGAAAGACCTAGCACCAAATCCAATTTGCCATCTGATCTAACTTCTGGAGGCAGTCAAAATGAGCCTTAGAATTCTTCCCTACCTTATTCCTGTGCTGAGATACAGGCTGCTCCAACCTGCTGTAAAATGCTTGATTTCGAGAGTGAGCGAAACTAATGAAAACATTGTTGGGGTAAAACCTAAAGGGAAAGACCTAGCACCAAATCCAATTTGCCATCTGATCTAACTTCTGGAGGCAGTCAAAATGATCCTTAGAATTCTTCCCTACCTTATTCCTGTGCTGAGATACAGGCTGCTCCAACCTGCTGTAAAATGCTTGATTTCGAGAGTGAGCGAAACTAATGAAAACATTGTTGGGGTAAAACCTAAAGGGAAAGACCTAGCACCAAATCCAATTTGCCATCTGATCTAACTTCTGGAGGCAGTCAAAATGAGCCTTAGAATTCTTCCCTACCTTATTCCTGTGCTGAGATACAGGCTGCTCCAACCTGCTGTAAAATGCTTGATTTCGAGAGTGAGCGAAACTAATGAAAACATTGTTGGGGTAAAACCTAAAGGGAAAGACCTAGCACCAAATCCAATTTGCCATCTGATCTAACTTCTGGAGGCAGTCAAAATGAGCCTTAGAATTCTTCCCTACCTTATTCCTGTGCTGAGATACAGGCTGCTCCAACCTGCTGTAAAATGCTTGATTTCGAGAGTGAGCGAAACTAATGAAAACATTGTTGGGGTAAAACCTAAAGGGAAAGACCTAGCACCAAATCCAATTTGCCATCTGATCTAACTTCTGGAGGCAGTCAAAATGAGCCTTAGAATTCTTCCCTACCTTATTCCTGTGCTGAGATACAGGCTGCTCCAACCTGCTGTAAAATGCTTGATTTTGAGAGTGAGCGAAACTAATGAAAACATTGTTGGGGTAAAACCTAAAGGGAAAGACCTAGCACCAAATCCAATTTGCCATCTGATCTAACTTCTGGAGGCAGTCAAAATGATCCTTAGAATTCTTCCCTACCTTATTCCTGTGCTGAGATACAGGCTGCTCCAACCTGCTGTAAAATGCTTGATTTCGAGAGTGAGCGAAACTAATGAAAACATTGTTGGGGTAAAACCTAAAGGGAAAGACCTAGCACCAAATCCAATTTGCCATCTGATCTAACTTCTGGAGGCAGTCAAAATGAGCCTTAGAATTCTTCCCTACCTTATTCCTGTGCTGAGATACAGGCTGCTCCAACCTGCTGTAAAATGCTTGATTTCGAGAGTGAGCGAAACTAATGAAAACATTGTTGGGGTAAAACCTAAAGGGAAAGACCTAGCACCAAATCCAATTTGCCATCTGATCTAACTTCTGGAGGCAGTCAAAATGAGCCTTAGAATTCTTCCCTACCTTATTCCTGTGCTGAGATACAGGCTGCTCCAACCTGCTGTAAAATGCTTGATTTCGAGAGTGAGCGAAACTAATGAAAACATTGTTGGGGTAAAACCTAAAGGGAAAGACCTAGCACCAAATCCAATTTGCCATCTGATCTAACTTCTGGAGGCAGTCAAAATGAGCCTTAGAATTCTTCCCTACCTTATTCCTGTGCTGAGATACAGGCTGCTCCAACCTGCTGTAAAATGCTTGATTTCGAGAGTGAGCGAAACTAATGAAAACATTGTTGGGGTAAAACCTAAAGGGAAAGACCTAGCACCAAATCCAATTTGCCATCTGATCTAACTTCTGGAGGCAGTCAAAATGAGCCTTAGAATTCTTCCCTACCTTATTCCTGTGCTGAGATACAGGCTGCTCCAACCTGCTGTAAAATGCTTGATTTCGAGAGGTGAGCGAAACTAATGAAAACATTGTTGGGGTAAAACCTAAAGGGAAAGACCTAGCACCAAATCCAATTTGCCATCTGATCTAACTTCTGGAGGCAGTCAAAATGAGCCTTAGAATTCTTCCCTACCTTATTCCTGTGCTGAGATACAGGCTGCTCCAACCTGCTGTAAAATGCTTGATTTCGAGAGTGAGCGAAACTAATGAAAACATTGTTGGGGTAAAACCTAAAGGGAAAGACCTAGCACCAAATCCAATTTGCCATCTGATCTAACTTCTGGAGGCAGTCAAAATGAGCCTTAGAATTCTTCCCTACCTTATTCCTGTGCTGAGATACAGGCTGCTCCAACCTGCTGTAAAATGCTTGATTTCGAGAGTGAGCGAAACTAATGAAAACATTGTTGGGGTAAAACCTAAAGGGAAAGACCTAGCACCAAATCCAATTTGCCATCTGATCTAACTTCTGGAGGCAGTCAAAATGAGCCTTAGAATTCTTCCCTACCTTATTCCTGTGCTGAGATACAGGCTGCTCCAACCTGCTGTAAAATGCTTGATTTCGAGAGTGAGCGAAACTAATGAAAACATTGTTGGGGTAAAATCTAAAGGGAAAGACCTAGCACCAAATCCAATTTGCCATCTGATCTAACTTCTGGAGGCAGTCAAAATGAGCCTTAGAATTCTTCCCTACCTTATTCCTGTGCTGAGATACAGGCTGCTCCAACCTGCTGTAAAATGCTTGATTTCGAGAGTGAGCGAAACTAATGAAAACATTGTTGGGGTAAAACCTAAAGGGAAAGACCTAGCACCAAATCCAATTTGCCATCTGATCTAACTTCTGGAGGCAGTCAAAATGAGCCTTAGAATTCTTCCCTACCTTATTCCTGTGCTGAGATACAGGCTGCTCCAACCTGCTGTAAAATGCTTGATTTCGAGAGTGAGCGAAACTAATGAAAACATTGTTGGGGTAAAACCTAAAGGGAAAGACCTAGCACCAAATCCAATTTGCCATCTGATCTAACTTCTGGAGGCAGTCAAAATGAGCCTTAGAATTCTTCCCTACCTTATTCCTGTGCTGAGATACAGGCTGCTCCAACCTGCTGTAAAATGCTTGATTTCGAGAGTGAGCGAAACTAATGAAAACATTGTTGGGGTAAAACCTAAAGGGAAAGACCTAGCACCAAAATCCAATTTGCCATCTGATCTAACTTCTGGAGGCAGTCAAAATGAGCCTTAGAATTCTTCCCTACCTTATTCCTGTGCTGAGATACAGGCTGCTCCAACCTGCTGTAAAATGCTTGATTTCGAGAGTGAGCGAAACTAATGAAAACATTGTTGGGGTAAAACCTAAAGGGAAAGACCTAGCACCAAATCCAATTTGCCATCTGATCTAACTTCTGGAGGCAGTCAAAATGAGCCTTAGAATTCTTCCCTACCTTATTCCTGTGCTGAGATACAGGCTGCTCCAACCTGCTGTAAAATGCTCGATTTCGAGAGTGAGCGAAACTAATGAAAACATTGTTGGGGTAAAACCTAAAGGGAAAGACCTAGCACCAAATCCAATTTGCCATCTGATCTAACTTCTGGAGGCAGTCAAAATGAGCCTTAGAATTCTTCCCTACCTTATTCCTGTGCTGAGATACAGGCTGCTCCAACCTGCTGTAAAATGCTTGATTTCGAGAGTGAGCGAAACTAATGAAAACATTGTTGGGGTAAAACCTAAAGGGAAAGACCTAGCACCAAATCCAATTTGCCATCTGATCTAACTTCTGGAGGCAGTCAAAATGAGCCTTAGAATTCTTCCCCTACCTTATTGCTGTGCTGAGATACAGGCTGCTCCAACCTGCTGTAAAATGCTTGATTTCGAGAGTGAGCGAAACTAATGAAAACATTGTTGGGGTAAAACCTAAAGGGAAAGACCTAGCACCAAATCCAATTTGCCATCTGATCTAACTTCTGGAGGCAGTCAAAATGAGCCTTAGAATTCTTCCCTACCTTATTCCTGTGCTGAGATACAGGCTGCTCCAACCTGCTGTAAAATGCTTGATTTCGAGAGTGAGCGAAACTAATGAAAACATTGTTGGGGTAAAACCTAAAGGGAAAGACCTAGCACCAAATCCAATTTGCCATCTGATCTAACTTCTGGAGGCAGTCAAAATGAGCCTTAGAATTCTTCCCTACCTTATTCCTGTGCTGAGATACAGGCTGCTCCAACCTGCTGTAAAATGCTTGATTTCCGAGAGTGAGCGAAACTAATGAAAACATTGTTGGGGTAAAACCTAAAGGGAAAGACCTAGCACCAAATCCAATTTGCCATCTGATCTAACTTCTGGAGGCAGTCAAAATGAGCCTTAGAATTCTTCCCTACCTTATTCCTGTGCTGAGATACAGGCTGCTCCAACCTGCTGTAAAATGCTCGATTTCGAGAGTGAGCGAAACTAATGAAAACATTGTTGGGGGTAAAACCTAAAGGGAAAGACCTAGCACCAAATCCAATTTGCCATCTGATCTAACTTCTGGAGGCAGTCAAAATGAGCCTTAGAATTCTTCCCTACCTTATTCCTGTGCTGAGATACAGGCTGCTCCAACCTGCTGTAAAATGCTCGATTTCGAGAGTGAGCGAAACTAATGAAAACATTGTTGGGGTAAAACCTAAAGGGAAAGACCTAGCACCAAATCCAATTTGCCATCTGATCTAACTTCTGGAGGCAGTCAAAATGAGCCTTAGAATTCTTCCCTACCTTATTGCTGTGCTGAGATACAGGCTGCTCCAACCTGCTGTAAAATGCTTGATTTCGAGAGTGAGCGAAACTAATGAAAACATTGTTGGGGTAAAACCTAAAGGGAAAGACCTAGCACCAAATCCAATTTGCCATCTGATCTAACTTCTGGAGGCAGTCAAAATGAGCCTTAGAATTCTTCCCTACCTTATTCCTGTGCTGAGATACAGGCTGCTCCAACCTGCTGTAAAATGCTTGATTTCGAGAGTGAGCGAAACTAATGAAAACATTGTTGGGGTAAAACCTAAAGGGAAAGACCTAGCACCAAATCCAATTTGCCATCTGATCTAACTTCTGGAGGCAGTCAAAATGAGCCTTAGAATTCTTCCCTACCTTATTCCTGTGCTGAGATACAGGCTGCTCCAACCTGCTGTAAAATGCTTGATTTCGAGAGTGAGCGAAACTAATGAAAACATTGTTGGGGTAAAACCTAAAGGGAAAGACCTAGCACCAAATCCAATTTGCCATCTGATCTAACTTCTGAAGGAAGTCAAAATGAGCCTTAGAATTCTTCCCTACCTTATTCCTGTGCTGAGATACAGGCTGCTCCAACCTGCTGTAAAATGCTTGATTTCGAGAGTGAGCGAAACTAATGAAAACATTGTTGGGGTAAAACCTAAAGGGAAAGACCTAGCACCAAATCCAATTTGCCATCTGATCTAACTTCTGGAGGCAGTCAAAATGAGCCTTAGAATTCTTCCCTACCTTATTCCTGTGCTGAGATACAGGCTGCTCCAACCTGCTGTAAAATGCTTGATTTCGAGAGTGAGCGAAACTAATGAAAACATTGTTGGGGGTAAAACCTAAAGGGAAAGACCTAGCACCAAATCCAATTTGCCATCTGATCTAACTTCTGGAGGCAGTCAAAATGAGCCTTAGAATTCTTCCCTACCTTATTCCTGTGCTGAGATACAGGCTGCTCCAACCTGCTGTAAAATGCTTGATTTCGAGAGTGAGCGAAACTAATGAAAACATTGTTGGGGTAAAACCTAAAGGGAAAGACCTAGCACCAAATCCAATTTGCCATCTGATCTAACTTCTGGAGGCAGTCAAAATGAGCCTTAGAATTCTTCCCTACCTTATTCCTGTGCTGAGATACAGGCTGCTCCAACCTGCTGTAAAATGCTTGATTTCGAGAGTGAGCGAAACTAATGAAAACATTGTTGGGGTAAAACCTAAAGGGAAAGACCTAGCACCAAATCCAATTTGCCATCTGATCTAACTTCTGGAGGCAGTCAAAATGAGCCTTAGAATTCTTCCCTACCTTATTCCTGTGCTGAGATACAGGCTGCTCCAACCTGCTGTAAAATGCTTGATTTCGAGAGTGAGCGAAACTAATGAAAACATTGTTGGGGTAAAACCTAAAGGGAAAGACCTAGCACCAAATCCAATTTGCCATCTGATCTAACTTCTGGAGGCAGTCAAAATGAGCCTTAGAATTCTTCCCTACCTTATTCCTGTGCTGAGATACAGGCTGCTCCAACCTGCTGTAAAATGCTTGATTTCGAGAGTGAGCGAAACTAATGAAAACATTGTTGGGGTAAAAACCTAAAGGGAAAGACCTAGCACCAAATCCAATTTGCCATCTGATCTAACTTCTGGAGGCAGTCAAAATGAGCCTTAGAATTCTTCCCTACCTTATTCCTGAGATACAGGCTGCTCCAACCTGCTGTAAAATGCTTGATTTCGAGAGTGAGCGAAACTAATGAAAACATTGTTGGGGTAAAACCTAAAGGGAAAGACCTAGCACCAAATCCAATTTGCCATCTGATCTAACTTCTGGAGGCAGTCAAAATGAGCCCTTAGAATTCTTCCCTACCTTATTCCTGTGCTGAGATACAGGCTGCTCCAACCTGCTGTAAAATGCTTGATTTCGAGAGTGAGCGAAACTAATGAAAACATTGTTGGGGTAAAACCTAAAGGGAAAGACCTAGCACCAAATCCAATTTGCCATCTGATCTAACTTCTGGAGGCAGTCAAAATGAGCCTTAGAATTCTTCCCTACCTTATTCCTGTGCTGAGATACAGGCTGCTCCAACCTGCTGTAAAATGCTCGATTTCGAGAGTGAGCGAAACTAATGAAAACATTGTTGGGGTAAAACCTAAAGGGAAAGACCTAGCACCAAATCCAATTTGCCATCTGATCTAACTTCTGGAGGCAGTCAAAATGAGCCTTAGAATTCTTCCCTACCTTATTCCTGTGCTGAGATACAGGCTGCTCCAACCTGCTGTAAAATGCTCGATTTCGAGAGTGAGCGAAACTAATGAAAACATTGTTGGGGTAAAACCTAAAGGGAAAGACCTAGCACCAAATCCAATTTGCCATCTGATCTAACTTCTGGAGGCAGTCAAAATGAGCCTTAGAATTCTTCCCTACCTTATTCCTGTGCTGAGATACAAGCTGCTCCAACCTGCTGTAAAATGCTTGATTTCGAGAAGTGAGCGAAACTAATGAAAACATTGTTGGGGTAAAACCTAAAGGGAAAGACCTAGCACCAAATCCAATTTGCCATCTGATCTAACTTCTGGAGGCAGTCAAAATGAGCCTTAGAATTCTTCCCTACCTTATTCCTGTGCTGAGATACAGGCTGCTCCAACCTGCTGTAAAATGCTTGATTTCGAGAGTGAGCGAAACTAATGAAAACATTGTTGGGGTAAAACCTAAAGGGAAAGACCTAGCACCAAATCCAATTTGCCATCTGATCTAACTTCTGGAGGCAGTCAAAATGAGCCTTAGAATTCTTCCCTACCTTATTCCTGTGCTGAGATACAGGCTGCTCCAACCTGCTGTAAAATGCTTGATTTCGAGAGTGAGCGAAACTAATGAAAACATTGTTGGGGTAAAACCTAAAGGGAAAGACCTAGCACCAAATCCAATTTGCCATCTGATCTAACTTCTGGAGGCAGTCAAAATGATCCTTAGAATTCTTCCCTACCTTATTCCTGTGCTGAGATACAAGCTGCTCCAACCTGCTGTAAAATGCTTGATTTCGAGAGTGAGCGAAACTAATGAAAACATTGTTGGGGTAAAACCTAAAGGGAAAGACCTAGCACCAAATCCAATTTGCCATCTGATCTAACTTCTGGAGGCAGTCAAAATGAGCCTTAGAATTCTTCCCTACCTTATTCCTGTGCTGAGATACAGGCTGCTCCAACCTGCTGTAAAATGCTTGATTTCGAGAGTGAGCGAAACTAATGAAAACATTGTTGGGGTAAAACCTAAAGGGAAAGACCTAGCACCAAATCCAATTTGCCATCTGATCTAACTTCTGGAGGCAGTCAAAATGAGCCTTAGAATTCTTCCCTACCTTATTCCTGTGCTGAGATACAGGCTGCTCCAACCTGCTGTAAAATGCTTGATTTCGAGAGTGAGCGAAACTAATGAAAACATTGTTGGGGTAAAACCTAAAGGGAAAGACCTAGCACCAAATCCAATTTGCCATCTGATCTAACTTCTGGAGGCAGTCAAAATGAGCCTTAGAATTCTTCCCTACCTTATTCCTGTGCTGAGATACAGCTGCTCCAACCTGCTGTAAAATGCTTGATTTCGAGAGTGAGCGAAACTAATGAAAACATTGTTGGGGTAAAACCTAAAGGGAAAGACCTAGCACCAAATCCAATTTGCCATCTGATCTAACTTCTGGAGGCAGTCAAAATGATCCTTAGAATTCTTCCCTACCTTATTCCTGTGCTGAGATACAGGCTGCTCCAACCTGCTGTAAAATGCTTGATTTCGAGAGTGAGCGAAACTAATGAAAACATTGTTGGGGGTAAAACCTAAAGGGAAAGACCTAGCACCAAATCCAATTTGCCATCTGATCTAACTTCTGGAGGCAGTCAAAATGAGCCTTAGAATTCTTCCCTACCTTATTCCTGTGCTGAGATACAGGCTGTTCCAACCTGCTGTAAAATGCTTGATTTCGAGAGTGAGCGAAACTAATGAAAACATTGTTGGGGGTAAAACCTAAAGGGAAAGACCTAGCACCAAATCCAATTTGCCATCTGATCTAACTTCTGGAGGCAGTCAAAATGATCCTTAGAATTCTTCCCTACCTTATTCCTGTGCTGAGATACAGGCTGCTCCAACCTGCTGTAAAATGCTCGATTTCGAGAGTGAGCGAAACTAATGAAAACATTGTTGGGGTAAAACCTAAAGGGAAAGACCTAGCACCAAATCCAATTTGCCATCTGATCTAACTTCTGGAGGCAGTCAAAATGAGCCTTAGAATTCTTCCCTACCTTATTCCTGTGCTGAGATACAGGCTGCTCCAACCTGCTGTAAAATGCTCGATTTCGAGAGTGAGCGAAAACTAATGAAAACATTGTTGGGGTAAAACCTAAAGGGAAAGACCTAGCACCAAATCCAATTTGCCATCTGATCTAACTTCTGAGGCAGTCAAAATGAGCCTTAGAATTCTTCCCTACCTTATTCCTGTGCTGAGATACAGGCTGCTCCAACCTGCTGTAAAATGCTTGATTTCGAGAGTGAGCGAAACTAATGAAAACATTGTTGGGGTAAAACCTAAAGGGAAAGACCTAGCACCAAATCCAATTTGCCATCTGATCTAACTTCTGGAGGCAGTCAAAATGAGCATTTGAATTCTTCCCTACCTTATTCCTGTGCTGAGATACAGGCTGCTCCAACCTGCTGTAAAATGCTTGATTTCGAGAGTGAGCGAAACTAATGAAAACATTGTTGGGGTAAAACCTAAAGGGAAAGACCTAGCACCAAATCCAATTTGCCATCTGATCTAACTTCTGGAGGCAGTCAAAATGAGCCTTAGAATTCTTCCCTACCTTATTCCTGTGCTGAGATACAGGCTGCTCCAACCTGCTGTAAAATGCTTGATTTCGAGAGTGAGCGAAACTAATGAAAACATTGTTGGGGTAAAACCTAAAGGGAAAGACCTAGCACCAAATCCAATTTGCCCATCTGATCTAACTTCTGGAGGCAGTCAAAATGATCCTTAGAATTCTTCCCTACCTTATTCCTGTGCTGAGATACAAGCTGCTCCAACCTGCTGTAAAATGCTTGATTTCGAGAGTGAGCGAAACTAATGAAAACATTGTTGGGGTAAAACCTAAAGGGAAAGACCTAGCACCAAATCCAATTTGCCATCTGATCTAACTTCTGGAGGCAGTCAAAATGAGCCTTAGAATTCTTCCCTACCTTATTCCTGTTGCTGAGATACAGGCTGCTCCAACCTGCTGTAAAATGCTTGATTTCGAGAGTGAGCGAAACTAATGAAAACATTGTTGGGGTAAAACCTAAAGGGAAAGACCTAGCACCAAATCCAATTTGCCATCTGATCTAACTTCTGGAGGCAGTCAAAATGAGCCTTAGAATTCTTCCCTACCTTATTCCTGTGCTGAGATACAGGCTGCTCCAACCTGCTGTAAAATGCTTGATTTCGAGAGTGAGCGAAACTAATGAAAACATTGTTGGGGTAAAACCTAAAGGGAAAGACCTAGCACCAAATCCAATTTGCCATCTGATCTAACTTCTGGAGGCAGTCAAAATGATCCTTAGAATTCTTCCCTACCTTATTCCTGTGCTGAGATACAGGCTGCTCCAACCTGCTGTAAAATGCTTGATTTCGAGAGTGAGCGAAACTAATGAAAACATTGTTGGGGTAAAACCTAAAGGGAAAGACCTAGCACCAAATCCAATTTGCCATCTGATCTAACTTCTGGAGGCAGTCAAAATGATCCTTAGAATTCTTCCCTACCTTATTCCCGTGCTGAGACACAGGCTGCTCCAACCTGCTGTAAAATGCTTGATTTCGAGAGTGAGCGAAACTAATGAAAACATTGTTGGGGTAAAACCTAAAGGGAAAGACCTAGCACCAAATCCAATTTGCCATCTGATCTAACTTCTGGAGGCAGTCAAAATGAGCCTTAGAATTCTTCCCTACCTTATTCCTGTGCTGAGATACAGGCTGCTCCAACCTGCTGTAAAATGCTTGATTTCGAGAGTGAGCGAAACTAATGAAAACATTGTTGGGGTAAAACCTAAAGGGAAAGACCTAGCACCAAATCCAATTTGCCATCTGATCTAACTTCTGGAGGCAGTCAAAATGATCCTTAGAATTCTTCCCTACCTTATTCCTGTGCTGAGATACAGGCTGCTCCAACCTGCTGTAAAATGCTTGATTTCGAGAGTGAGCGAAACTAATGAAAACATTGTTGGGGTAAAACCTAAAGGGAAAGACCTAGCACCAAATCCAATTTGCCATCTGATCTAACTTCTGGAGGCAGTCAAAATGATCCTTAGAATTCTTCCCTACCTTATTCCTGTGCTGAGATACAGGCTGCTCCAACCTGCTGTAAAATGCTTGATTTCGAGAGTGAGCGAAACTAATGAAAACATTGTTGGGGTAAAACCTAAAGGGAAAGACCTAGCACCAAATCCAATTTGCCATCTGATCTAACTTCTGGAGGGAGTCAAAATGATCCTTAGAATTCTTCCCTACCTTATTCCTGTGCTGAGATACAGGCTGCTCCAACCTGCTGTAAAATGCTTGATTTCGAGAGTGAGCGAAACTAATGAAAACATTGTTGGGGTAAAACCTAAAGGGAAAGACCTAGCACCAAATCCAATTTGCCATCTGATCTAACTTCTGGAGGCAGTCAAAATGATCCTTAGAATTCTTCCCTACCTTATTCCTGTGCTGAGATACAGGCTGCTCCAACCTGCTGTAAAATGCTTGATTTCGAGAGTGAGCGAAACTAATGAAAACATTGTTGGGGTAAAACCTAAAGGGAAAGACCTAGCACCAAATCCAATTTGCCATCTGATCTAACTTCTGGAGGCAGTCAAAATGATCCTTAGAATTCTTCCCTACCTTATTCCTGTGCTGAGATACAGGCTGCTCCAACCTGCTGTAAAATGCTTGATTTCGAGAGTGAGCGAAACTAATGAAAACATTGTTGGGGTAAAACCTAAAGGGAAAGACCTAGCACCAAATCCAATTTGCCATCTGATCTAACTTCTGGAGGCAGTCAAAATGAGCCTTAGAATTCTTCCCTACCTTATTCCTGTGCTGAGATACAGGCTGCTCCAACCTGCTGTAAAATGCTTGATTTCGAGAGTGAGCGAAACTAATGAAAACATTGTTGGGGTAAAACCTAAAGGGAAAGACCTAGCACCAAATCCAATTTGCCATCTGATCTAACTTCTGGAGGCAGTCAAAATGAGCCTTAGAATTCTTCCCTACCTTATTCCTGTGCTGAGATACAGGCTGCTCCAACCTGCTGTAAAATGCTTGATTTCGAGAGTGAGCGAAACTAATGAAAACATTGTTGGGGTAAAACCTAAAGGGAAAGACCTAGCACCAAATCCAATTTGCCATCTGATCTAACTTCTGGAGGCAGTCAAAATGATCCTTAGAATTCTTCCCTACCTTATTCCTGTGCTGAGATACAGGCTGCTCCAACCTGCTGTAAAATGCTTGATTTCGAGAGTGAGCGAAACTAATGAAAACATTGTTGGGGTAAAACCTAAAGGGAAAGACCTAGCACCAAATCCAATTTGCCATCTGATCTAACTTCTGGAGGCAGTCAAAATGATCCTTAGAATTCTTCCCTACCTTATTCCTGTGCTGAGATACAGGCTGCTCCAACCTGCTGTAAAATGCTTGATTTCGAGAGTGAGCGAAACTAATGAAAACATTGTTGGGGTAAAACCTAAAGGGAAAGACCTAGCACCAAATCCAATTTGCCATCTGATCTAACTTCTGGAGGCAGTCAAAATGATCCTTAGAATTCTTCCCTACCTTATTCCTGTGCTGAGATACAGGCTGCTCCAACCTGCTGTAAAATGCTTGATTTCGAGAGTGAGCGAAACTAATGAAAACATTGTTGGGGTAAAACCTAAAGGGAAAGACCTAGCACCAAATCCAATTTGCCATCTGATCTAACTTCTGGAGGCAGTCAAAATGATCCTTAGAATTCTTCCCTACCTTATTCCTGTGCTGAGATACAGGCTGCTCCAACCTGCTGTAAAATGCTTGATTTCGAGAGTGAGCGAAACTAATGAAAACATTGTTGGGGTAAAACCTAAAGGGAAAGACCTAGCACCAAATCCAATTTGCCATCTGATCTAACTTCTGGAGGCAGTCAAAATGATCCTTAGAATTCTTCCCTACCTTATTCCTGTGCTGAGATACAGGCTGCTCCAACCTGCTGTAAAATGCTTGATTTCGAGAGTGAGCGAAACTAATGAAAACATTGTTGGGGTAAAACCTAAAGGGAAAGACCTAGCACCAAATCCAATTTACCATCTGATCTAACTTCTGGAGGCAGTCAAAATGATCCTTAGAATTCTTCCCTACCTTATTCCTGTGCTGAGATACAGGCTGCTCCAACCTGCTGTAAAATGCTTGATTTCGAGAGTGAGCGAAACTAATGAAAACATTGTTGGGGTAAAACCTAAAGGGAAAGACCTAGCACCAAATCCAATTTGCCATCTGATCTAACTTCTGGAGGCAGTCAAAATGATCCTTAGAATTCTTCCCTACCTTCTTCCTGTGCTGAGATACAGGCTGCTCCAACCTGCTGTAAAATGCTTGATTTCGAGAGTGAGCGAAACTAATGAAAACATTGTTGGGGTAAAACCTAAAGGGAAAGACCTAGCACCAAATCCAATTTGCCATCTGATCTAACTTCTGGAGGCAGTCAAAATGATCCTTAGAATTCTTCCCTACCTTCTTCCTGTGCTGAGATACAGGCTGCTCCAACCTGCTGTAAAATGCTTGATTTCGAGAGTGAGTGAAACTAATGAAAACATTGTTGGGGTAAAACCTAAAGGGAAAGACCTAGCACCAAATCCAATTTGCCATCTGATCTAACTTCTGGAGGCAGTCAAAATGAGCCTTAGAATTCTTCCCTACCTTATTCCTGTGCTGAGATACAGGCTGCTCCAACCTGCTGTAAAATGCTTGATTTCGAGAGTGAGCGAAACTAATGAAAACATTGTTGGGGTAAAACCTAAAGGGAAAGACCTAGCACCAAATCCAATTTGCCATCTGATCTAACTTCTGGAGGCAGTCAAAATGATCCTTAGAATTCTTCCCTACCTTATTCCTGTGCTGAGATACAAGCTGCTCCAACCTGCTGTAAAATGCTTGATTTCGAGAGTGAGCGAAACTAATGAAAACATTGTTGGGGTAAAACCTAAAGGGAAAGACCTAGCACCAAATCCAATTTGCCATCTGATCTAACTTCTGGAGGCAGTCAAAATGAGCCTTAGAATTCTTCCCTACCTTATTCCTGTGCTGAGATACAGGCTGCTCCAACCTGCTGTAAAATGCTTGATTTCGAGAGTGAGCGAAACTAATGAAAACATTGTTGGGGTAAAACCTAAAGGGAAAGACCTAGCACCAAATCCAATTTGCCATCTGATCTAACTTCTGGAGGCAGTCAAAATGAGCCTTAGAATTCTTCCCTACCTTATTCCTGTGCTGAGATACAGGCTGCTCCAACCTGCTGTAAAATGCTTGATTTCGAGAGTGAGCGAAACTAATGAAAACATTGTTGGGGTAAAACCTAAAGGGAAAGACCTAGCACCAAATCCAATTTGCCATCTGATCTAACTTCTGGAGGCAGTCAAAATGATCCTTAGAATTCTTCCCTACCTTATTCCTGTGCTGAGATACAGGCTGCTCCAACCTGCTGTAAAATGCTTGATTTCGAGAGTGAGCGAAACTAATGAAAACATTGTTGGGGTAAAACCTAAAGGGAAAGACCTAGCACCAAATCCAATTTGCCATCTGATCTAACTTCTGGAGGCAGTCAAAATGATCCTTAGAATTCTTCCCTACCTTATTCCTGTGCTGAGACACAGGCTGCTCCAACCTGCTGTAAAATGCTTGATTTCGAGAGTGAGCGAAACTAATGAAAACATTGTTGGGGTAAAACCTAAAGGGAAAGACCTAGCACCAAATCCAATTTGCCATCTGATCTAACTTCTGGAGGCAGTCAAAATGAGCCTTAGAATTCTTCCCTACCTTATTCCTGTGCTGAGATACAGGCTGCTCCAACCTGCTGTAAAATGCTTGATTTCGAGAGTGAGCGAAACTAATGAAAACATTGTTGGGGTAAAACCTAAAGGGAAAGACCTAGCACCAAATCCAATTTGCCATCTGATCTAACTTCTGGAGGCAGTCAAAATGATCCTTAGAATTCTTCCCTACCTTATTCCTGTGCTGAGATACAGGCTGCTCCAACCTGCTGTAAAATGCTTGATTTCGAGAGTGAGCGAAACTAATGAAAACATTGTTGGGGTAAAACCTAAAGGGAAAGACCTAGCACCAAATCCAATTTGCCATCTGATCTAACTTCTGGAGGCAGTCAAAATGATCCTTAGAATTCTTCCCTACCTTATTCCTGTGCTGAGATACAGGCTGCTCCAACCTGCTGTAAAATGCTTGATTTCGAGAGTGAGCGAAACTAATGAAAACATTGTTGGGGTAAAACCTAAAGGGAAAGACCTAGCACCAAATCCAATTTGCCATCTGATCTAACTTCTGGAGGGAGTCAAAATGATCCTTAGAATTCTTCCCTACCTTATTCCTGTGCTGAGATACAGGCTGCTCCAACCTGCTGTAAAATGCTTGATTTCGAGAGTGAGCGAAACTAATGAAAACATTGTTGGGGTAAAACCTAAAGGGAAAGACCTAGCACCAAATCCAATTTGCCATCTGATCTAACTTCTGGAGGCAGTCAAAATGATCCTTAGAATTCTTCCCTACCTTATTCCTGTGCTGAGATACAGGCTGCTCCAACCTGCTGTAAAATGCTTGATTTCGAGAGTGAGCGAAACTAATGAAAACATTGTTGGGGTAAAACCTAAAGGGAAAGACCTAGCACCAAATCCAATTTGCCATCTGATCTAACTTCTGGAGGCAGTCAAAATGATCCTTAGAATTCTTCCCTACCTTATTCCTGTGCTGAGATACAGGCTGCTCCAACCTGCTGTAAAATGCTTGATTTCGAGAGTGAGCGAAACTAATGAAAACATTGTTGGGGTAAAACCTAAAGGGAAAGACCTAGCACCAAATCCAATTTGCCATCTGATCTAACTTCTGGAGGCAGTCAAAATGAGCCTTAGAATTCTTCCCTACCTTATTCCTGTGCTGAGATACAGGCTGCTCCAACCTGCTGTAAAATGCTTGATTTCGAGAGTGAGCGAAACTAATGAAAACATTGTTGGGGTAAAACCTAAAGGGAAAGACCTAGCACCAAATCCAATTTGCCATCTGATCTAACTTCTGGAGGCAGTCAAAATGAGCCTTAGAATTCTTCCCTACCTTATTCCTGTGCTGAGATACAGGCTGCTCCAACCTGCTGTAAAATGCTTGATTTCGAGAGTGAGCGAAACTAATGAAAACATTGTTGGGGTAAAACCTAAAGGGAAAGACCTAGCACCAAATCCAATTTGCCATCTGATCTAACTTCTGGAGGCAGTCAAAATGATCCTTAGAATTCTTCCCTACCTTATTCCTGTGCTGAGATACAGGCTGCTCCAACCTGCTGTAAAATGCTTGATTTCGAGAGTGAGCGAAACTAATGAAAACATTGTTGGGGTAAAACCTAAAGGGAAAGACCTAGCACCAAATCCAATTTGCCATCTGATCTAACTTCTGGAGGCAGTCAAAATGATCCTTAGAATTCTTCCCTACCTTATTCCTGTGCTGAGATACAGGCTGCTCCAACCTGCTGTAAAATGCTTGATTTCGAGAGTGAGCGAAACTAATGAAAACATTGTTGGGGTAAAACCTAAAGGGAAAGACCTAGCACCAAATCCAATTTGCCATCTGATCTAACTTCTGGAGGCAGTCAAAATGATCCTTAGAATTCTTCCCTACCTTATTCCTGTGCTGAGATACAGGCTGCTCCAACCTGCTGTAAAATGCTTGATTTCGAGAGTGAGCGAAACTAATGAAAACATTGTTGGGGTAAAACCTAAAGGGAAAGACCTAGCACCAAATCCAATTTGCCATCTGATCTAACTTCTGGAGGCAGTCAAAATGATCCTTAGAATTCTTCCCTACCTTATTCCTGTGCTGAGATACAGGCTGCTCCAACCTGCTGTAAAATGCTTGATTTCGAGAGTGAGCGAAACTAATGAAAACATTGTTGGGGTAAAACCTAAAGGGAAAGACCTAGCACCAAATCCAATTTGCCATCTGATCTAACTTCTGGAGGCAGTCAAAATGATCCTTAGAATTCTTCCCTACCTTATTCCTGTGCTGAGATACAGGCTGCTCCAACCTGCTGTAAAATGCTTGATTTCGAGAGTGAGCGAAACTAATGAAAACATTGTTGGGGTAAAACCTAAAGGGAAAGACCTAGCACCAAATCCAATTTACCATCTGATCTAACTTCTGGAGGCAGTCAAAATGATCCTTAGAATTCTTCCCTACCTTATTCCTGTGCTGAGATACAGGCTGCTCCAACCTGCTGTAAAATGCTTGATTTCGAGAGTGAGCGAAACTAATGAAAACATTGTTGGGGTAAAACCTAAAGGGAAAGACCTAGCACCAAATCCAATTTGCCATCTGATCTAACTTCTGGAGGCAGTCAAAATGATCCTTAGAATTCTTCCCTACCTTCTTCCTGTGCTGAGATACAGGCTGCTCCAACCTGCTGTAAAATGCTTGATTTCGAGAGTGAGCGAAACTAATGAAAACATTGTTGGGGTAAAACCTAAAGGGAAAGACCTAGCACCAAATCCAATTTGCCATCTGATCTAACTTCTGGAGGCAGTCAAAATGATCCTTAGAATTCTTCCCTACCTTCTTCCTGTGCTGAGATACAGGCTGCTCCAACCTGCTGTAAAATGCTTGATTTCGAGAGTGAGTGAAACTAATGAAAACATTGTTGGGGTAAAACCTAAAGGGAAAGACCTAGCACCAAATCCAATTTGCCATCTGATCTAACTTCTGGAGGCAGTCAAAATGAGCCTTAGAATTCTTCCCTACCTTATTCCTGTGCTGAGATACAGGCTGCTCCAACCTGCTGTAAAATGCTTGATTTCGAGAGTGAGCGAAACTAATGAAAACATTGTTGGGGTAAAACCTAAAGGGAAAGACCTAGCACCAAATCCAATTTGCCATCTGATCTAACTTCTGGAGGCAGTCAAAATGAGCCTTAGAATTCTTCCCTACCTTATTCCTGTGCTGAGATACAGGCTGCTCCAACCTGCTGTAAAATGCTTGATTTCGAGAGTGAGCGAAACTAATGAAAACATTGTTGGGGTAAAACCTAAAGGGAAAGACCTAGCACCAAATCCAATTTGCCATCTGATCTAACTTCTGGAGGCAGTCAAAATGAGCCTTAGAATTCTTCCCTACCTTATTCCTGTGCTGAGATACAGGCTGCTCCAACCTGCTGTAAAATGCTTGATTTCGAGAGTGAGCGAAACTAATGAAAACATTGTTGGGGTAAAACCTAAAGGGAAAGACCTAGCACCAAATCCAATTTGCCATCTGATCTAACTTCTGGAGGCAGTCAAAATGAGCCTTAGAATTCTTCCCTACCTTATTCCTGTGCTGAGATACAGGCTGCTCCAACCTGCTGTAAAATGCTTGATTTCGAGAGTGAGCGAAACTAATGAAAACATTGTTGGGGTAAAACCTAAAGGGAAAGACCTAGCACCAAATCCAATTTGCCATCTGATCTAACTTCTGGAGGCAGTCAAAATGATCCTTAGAATTCTTCCCTACCTTATTCCTGTGCTGAGATACAGGCTGCTCCAACCTGCTGTAAAATGCTTGATTTCGAGAGTGAGCGAAACTAATGAAAACATTGTTGGGGTAAAACCTAAAGGGAAAGACCTAGCACCAAATCCAATTTGCCATCTGATCTAACTTCTGGAGGCAGTCAAAATGAGCCTTAGAATTCTTCCCTACCTTATTCCTGTGCTGAGATACAGGCTGCTCCAACCTGCTGTAAAATGCTTGATTTCGAGAGTGAGCGAAACTAATGAAAACATTGTTGGGGTAAAACCTAAAGGGAAAGACCTAGCACCAAATCCAATTTGCCATCTGATCTAACTTCTGGAGGCAGTCAAAATGAGCCTTAGAATTCTTCCCTACCTTATTCCTGTGCTGAGATACAGGCTGCTCCAACCTGCTGTAAAATGCTTGATTTCGAGAGTGAGCGAAACTAATGAAAACATTGTTGGGGTAAAACCTAAAGGGAAAGACCTAGCACCAAATCCAATTTGCCATCTGATCTAACTTCTGGAGGCAGTCAAAATGATCCTTAGAATTCTTCCCTACCTTATTCCTGTGCTGAGATACAGGCTGCTCCAACCTGCTGTAAAATGCTTGATTTCGAGAGTGAGCGAAACTAATGAAAACATTGTTGGGGTAAAACCTAAAGGGAAAGACCTAGCACCAAATCCAATTTGCCATCTGATCTAACTTCTGGAGGCAGTCAAAATGATCCTTAGAATTCTTCCCTACCTTCTTCCTGTGCTGAGATACAGGCTGCTCCAACCTGCTGTAAAATGCTTGATTTCGAGAGTGAGCGAAACTAATGAAAACATTGTTGGGGTAAAACCTAAAGGGAAAGACCTAGCACCAAATCCAATTTGCCATCTGATCTAACTTCTGGAGGCAGTCAAAATGATCCTTAGAATTCTTCCCTACCTTCTTCCTGTGCTGAGATACAGGCTGCTCCAACCTGCTGTAAAATGCTTGATTTCGAGAGTGAGCGAAACTAATGAAAACATTGTTGGGGTAAAACCTAAAGGGAAAGACCTAGCACCAAATCCAATTTGCCATCTGATCTAACTTCTGGAGGCAGTCAAAATGAGCCTTAGAATTCTTCCCTACCTTATTCCTGTGCTGAGATACAGGCTGCTCCAACCTGCTGTAAAATGCTTGATTTCGAGAGTGAGCGAAACTAATGAAAACATTGTTGGGGTAAAACCTAAAGGGAAAGACCTAGCACCAAATCCAATTTGCCATCTGATCTAACTTCTGGAGGCAGTCAAAATGATCCTTAGAATTCTTCCCTACCTTATTCCTGTGCTGAGATACAGGCTGCTCCAACCTGCTGTAAAATGCTTGATTTCGAGAGTGAGCGAAACTAATGAAAACATTGTTGGGGTAAAACCTAAAGGGAAAGACCTAGCACCAAATCCAATTTGCCATCTGATCTAACTTCTGGAGGCAGTCAAAATGATCCTTAGAATTCTTCCCTACCTTATTCCTGTGCTGAGATACAGGCTGCTCCAACCTGCTGTAAAATGCTTGATTTCGAGAGTGAGCGAAACTAATGAAAACATTGTTGGGGTAAAACCTAAAGGGAAAGACCTAGCACCAAATCCAATTTGCCATCTGATCTAACTTCTGGAGGCAGTCAAAATGATCCTTAGAATTCTTCCCTACCTTATTCCTGTGCTGAGATACAGGCTGCTCCAACCTGCTGTAAAATGCTTGATTTCGAGAGTGAGCGAAACTAATGAAAACATTGTTGGGGTAAAACCTAAAGGGAAAGACCTAGCACCAAATCCAATTTGCCATCTGATCTAACTTCTGGAGGCAGTCAAAATGATCCTTAGAATTCTTCCCTACCTTATTCCTGTGCTGAGATACAGGCTGCTCCAACCTGCTGTAAAATGCTTGATTTCGAGAGTGAGCGAAACTAATGAAAACATTGTTGGGGTAAAACCTAAAGGGAAAGACCTAGCACCAAATCCAATTTGCCATCTGATCTAACTTCTGGAGGCAGTCAAAATGATCCTTAGAATTCTTCCCTACCTTATTCCTGTGCTGAGATACAGGCTGCTCCAACCTGCTGTAAAATGCTTGATTTCGAGAGTGAGCGAAACTAATGAAAACATTGTTGGGGTAAAACCTAAAGGGAAAGACCTAGCACCAAATCCAATTTGCCATCTGATCTAACTTCTGGAGGCAGTCAAAATGATCCTTAGAATTCTTCCCTACCTTATTCCTGTGCTGAGATACAGGCTGCTCCAACCTGCTGTAAAATGCTTGATTTCGAGAGTGAGCGAAACTAATGAAAACATTGTTGGGGTAAAACCTAAAGGGAAAGACCTAGCACCAAATCCAATTTACCATCTGATCTAACTTCTGGAGGCAGTCAAAATGAGCCTTAGAATTCTTCCCTACCTTATTCCTGTGCTGAGATACAGGCTGCTCCAACCTGCTGTAAAATGCTTGATTTCGAGAGTGAGCGAAACTAATGAAAACATTGTTGGGGTAAAACCTAAAGGGAAAGACCTAGCACCAAATCCAATTTGCCATCTGATCTAACTTCTGGAGGCAGTCAAAATGAGCCTTAGAATTCTTCCCTACCTTATTCCTGTGCTGAGATACAGGCTGCTCCAACCTGCTGTAAAATGCTTGATTTCGAGAGTGAGCGAAACTAATGAAAACATTGTTGGGGTAAAACCTAAAGGGAAAGACCTAGCACCAAATCCAATTTGCCATCTGATCTAACTTCTGGAGGCAGTCAAAATGAGCCTTAGAATTCTTCCCTACCTTATTCCTGTGCTGAGATACAGGCTGCTCCAACCTGCTGTAAAATGCTTGATTTCGAGAGTGAGCGAAACTAATGAAAACATTGTTGGGGTAAAACCTAAAGGGAAAGACCTAGCACCAAATCCAATTTGCCATCTGATCTAACTTCTGGAGGCAGTCAAAATGAGCCTTAGAATTCTTCCCTACCTTATTCCTGTGCTGAGATACAGGCTGCTCCAACCTGCTGTAAAATGCTTGATTTCGAGAGTGAGCGAAACTAATGAAAACATTGTTGGGGTAAAACCTAAAGGGAAAGACCTAGCACCAAATCCAATTTGCCATCTGATCTAACTTCTGGAGGCAGTCAAAATGAGCCTTAGAATTCTTCCCTACCTTATTCCTGTGCTGAGATACAGGCTGCTCCAACCTGCTGTAAAATGCTTGATTTCGAGAGTGAGCGAAACTAATGAAAACATTGTTGGGGTAAAACCTAAAGGGAAAGACCTAGCACCAAATCCAATTTGCCATCTGATCTAACTTCTGGAGGCAGTCAAAATGAGCCTTAGAATTCTTCCCTACCTTATTCCTGTGCTGAGATACAGGCTGCTCCAACCTGCTGTAAAATGCTTGATTTCGAGAGTGAGCGAAACTAATGAAAACATTGTTGGGGTAAAACCTAAAGGGAAAGACCTAGCACCAAATCCAATTTGCCATCTGATCTAACTTCTGGAGGCAGTCAAAATGAGCCTTAGAATTCTTCCCTACCTTATTCCTGTGCTGAGATACAGGCTGCTCCAACCTGCTGTAAAATGCTTGATTTCGAGAGTGAGCGAAACTAATGAAAACATTGTTGGGGTAAAACCTAAAGGGAAAGACCTAGCACCAAATCCAATTTGCCATCTGATCTAACTTCTGGAGGCAGTCAAAATGAGCCTTAGAATTCTTCCCTACCTTATTCCTGTGCTGAGATACAGGCTGCTCCAACCTGCTGTAAAATGCTTGATTTCGAGAGTGAGCGAAACTAATGAAAACATTGTTGGGGTAAAACCTAAAGGGAAAGACCTAGCACCAAATCCAATTTGCCATCTGATCTAACTTCTGGAGGCAGTCAAAATGATCCTTAGAATTCTTCCCTACCTTATTCCTGTGCTGAGATACAGGCTGCTCCAACCTGCTGTAAAATGCTTGATTTCGAGAGTGAGCGAAACTAATGAAAACATTGTTGGGGTAAAACCTAAAGGGAAAGACCTAGCACCAAATCCAATTTGCCATCTGATCTAACTTCTGGAGGCAGTCAAAATGATCCTTAGAATTCTTCCCTACCTTATTCCTGTGCTGAGATACAGGCTGCTCCAACCTGCTGTAAAATGCTTGATTTCGAGAGTGAGCGAAACTAATGAAAACATTGTTGGGGTAAAACCTAAAGGGAAAGACCTAGCACCAAATCCAATTTGCCATCTGATCTAACTTCTGGAGGCAGTCAAAATGAGCCTTAGAATTCTTCCCTACCTTATTCCTGTGCTGAGATACAGGCTGCTCCAACCTGCTGTAAAATGCTTGATTTCGAGAGTGAGCGAAACTAATGAAAACATTGTTGGGGTAAAACCTAAAGGGAAAGACCTAGCACCAAATCCAATTTGCCATCTGATCTAACTTCTGGAGGCAGTCAAAATGATCCTTAGAATTCTTCCCTACCTTATTCCTGTGCTGAGATACAGGCTGCTCCAACCTGCTGTAAAATGCTTGATTTCGAGAGTGAGCGAAACTAATGAAAACATTGTTGGGATAAAACCTAAAGGGAAAGACCTAGCACCAAATCCAATTTGCCATCTGATCTAACTTCTGGAGGCAGTCAAAATGAGCCTTAGAATTCTTCCCTACCTTATTCCTGTGCTGAGATACAGGCTGCTCCAACCTGCTGTAAAATGCTTGATTTCGAGAGTGAGCGAAACTAATGAAAACATTGTTGGGGTAAAACCTAAAGGGAAAGACCTAGCACCAAATCCAATTTGCCATCTGATCTAACTTCTGGAGGCAGTCAAAATGAGCCTTAGAATTCTTCCCTACCTTATTCCTGTGCTGAGATACAGGCTGCTCCAACCTGCTGTAAAATGCTTGATTTCGAGAGTGAGCGAAACTAATGAAAACATTGTTGGGGTAAAACCTAAAGGGAAAGACCTAGCACCAAATCCAATTTGCCATCTGATCTAACTTCTGGAGGCAGTCAAAATGATCCTTAGAATTCTTCCCTACCTTATTCCTGTGCTGAGATACAGGCTGCTCCAACCTGCTGTAAAATGCTTGATTTCGAGAGTGAGCGAAACTAATGAAAACATTGTTGGGGTAAAACCTAAAGGGAAAGACCTAGCACCAAATCCAATTTGCCATCTGATCTAACTTCTGGAGGCAGTCAAAATGATCCTTAGAATTCTTCCCTACCTTATTCCTGTGCTGAGATACAGGCTGCTCCAACCTGCTGTAAAATGCTTGATTTCGAGAGTGAGCGAAACTAATGAAAACATTGTTGGGGTAAAACCTAAAGGGAAAGACCTAGCACCAAATCCAATTTGCCATCTGATCTAACTTCTGGAGGCAGTCAAAATGATCCTTAGAATTCTTCCCTACCTTATTCCTGTGCTGAGATACAGGCTGCTCCAACCTGCTGTAAAATGCTTGATTTCGAGAGTGAGCGAAACTAATGAAAACATTGTTGGGGTAAAACCTAAAGGGAAAGACCTAGCACCAAATCCAATTTGCCATCTGATCTAACTTCTGGAGGCAGTCAAAATGATCCTTAGAATTCTTCCCTACCTTATTCCTGTGCTGAGATACAGGCTGCTCCAACCTGCTGTAAAATGCTTGATTTCGAGAGTGAGCGAAACTAATGAAAACATTGTTGGGGTAAAACCTAAAGGGAAAGACCTAGCACCAAATCAAATTTGCCATCTGATCTAACTTCTGGAGGCAGTCAAAATGAGCTTTAGAATTCTTCCCTACCTTATTCCTGTGCTGAGATACAGGCTGCTCCAACCTGCTGTAAAATGCTTGATTTCGAGAGTGAGCGAAACTAATGAAAACATTGTTGGGGTAAAACCTAAAGGGAAAGACCTAGCACCAAATCCAATTTGCCATCTGATCTAACTTCTGGAGGCAGTCAAAATGAGCCTTAGAATTCTTCCCTACCTTATTCCTGTGCTGAGATACAGGCTGCTCCAACCTGCTGTAAAATGCTTGATTTCGAGAGTGAGCGAAACTAATGAAAACATTGTTGGGGTAAAACCTAAAGGGAAAGACCTAGCACCAAATCCAATTTGCCATCTGATCTAACTTCTGGAGGCAGTCAAAATGATCCTTAGAATTCTTCCCTACCTTATTCCTGTGCTGAGATACAGGCTGCTCCAACCTGCTGTAAAATGCTTGATTTCGAGAGTGAGCGAAACTAATGAAAACGTTGTTGGGGTAAAACCTAAAGGGAAAGGCCTAGCACCAAATCCAATTTGCCATCTGATCTAACTTCTGGAGGCAGTCAAAATGAGCATTTGAATTCTTCCCTACCTTATTCCTGTGCTGAGATACAGGCTGCTCCAACCTGCTGTAAAATGCTTGATTTCGAGAGTGAGCGAAACTAATGAAAACATTGTTGGGGAAAGACCTAGCACCAAATCCAATTTGCCATCTGATCTAACTTCTGGAGGCAGTCAAAATGATCCTTAGAATTCTTCCCTACCTTATTCCTGTGCTGAGATACAGGCTGCTCCAACCTGCTGTAAAATGCTTGATTTCGAGAGTGAGCGAAACTAATGAAAACATTGTTGGGGTAAAACCTAAAGGGAAAGACCTAGCACCAAATCCAATTTGCCATCTGATCTAACTTCTGGAGGCAGTCAAAATGATCCTTAGAATTCTTCCCTACCTTATTCCTGTGCTGAGATACAGGCTGCTCCAACCTGCTGTAAAATGCTTGATTTCGAGAGTCAGCGAAACTAATGAAAACATTGTTGGGGTAAAACCTAAAGGGAAAGACCTAGCACCAAATCCAATTTGCCATCTGATCTAACTTCTGGAGGCAGTCAAAATGAGCCTTAGAATTCTTCCCTACCTTATTCCTGTGCTGAGATACAGGCTGCTCCAACCTGCTGTAAAATGCTTGATTTCGAGAGTGAGCGAAACTAATGAAAACATTGTTGGGGTAAAACCTAAAGGGAAAGACCTAGCACCAAATCCAATTTGCCATCTGATCTAACTTCTGGAGGCAGTCAAAATGAGCCTTAGAATTCTTCCCTACCTTATTCCTGTGCTGAGATACAGGCTGCTCCAACCTGCTGTAAAATGCTTGATTTCGAGAGTGAGCGAAACTAATGAAAACATTGTTGGGGTAAAACCTAAAGGGAAAGACCTAGCACCAAATCCAATTTGCCATCTGATCTAACTTCTGGAGGCAGTCAAAATGAGCCTTAGAATTCTTCCCTACCTTATTCCTGTGCTGAGATACAGGCTGCTCCAACCTGCTGTAAAATGCTTGATTTCGAGAGTGAGCGAAACTAATGAAAACATTGTTGGGGTAAAACCTAAAGGGAAAGACCTAGCACCAAATCCAATTTGCCATCTGATCTAACTTCTGGAGGCAGTCAAAATGAGCCTTAGAATTCTTCCCTACCTTATTCCTGTGCTGAGATACAGGCTGCTCCAACCTGCTGTAAAATGCTTGATTTCGAGAGTGAGCGAAACTAATGAAAACATTGTTGGGGTAAAACCTAAAGGGAAAGACCTAGCACCAAATCCAATTTGCCATCTGATCTAACTTCTGGAGGCAGTCAAAATGATCCTTAGAATTCTTCCCTACCTTATTCCTGTGCTGAGATACAGGCTGCTCCAACCTGCTGTAAAATGCTTGATTTCGAGAGTGAGCGAAACTAATGAAAACATTGTTGGGGTAAAACCTAAAGGGAAAGACCTAGCACCAAATCCAATTTGCCATCTGATCTAACTTCTGGAGGCAGTCAAAATGATCCTTAGAATTCTTCCCTACCTTATTCCTGTGCTGAGATACAGGCTGCTCCAACCTGCTGTAAAATGCTTGATTTCGAGAGTGAGCGAAACTAATGAAAACATTGTTGGGGTAAAACCTAAAGGGAAAGACCTAGCACCAAATCCAATTTGCCATCTGATCTAACTTCTGGAGGCAGTCAAAATGAGCCTTAGAATTCTTCCCTACCTTATTCCTGTGCTGAGATACAGGCTGCTCCAACCTGCTGTAAAATGCTTGATTTCGAGAGTGAGCGAAACTAATGAAAACATTGTTGGGGTAAAACCTAAAGGGAAAGACCTAGCACCAAATCCAATTTGCCATCTGATCTAACTTCTGGAGGCAGTCAAAATGAGCCTTAGAATTCTTCCCTACCTTATTCCTGTGCTGAGATACAGGCTGCTCCAACCTGCTGTAAAATGCTTGATTTCGAGAGTGAGCGAAACTAATGAAAACATTGTTGGGGTAAAACCTAAAGGGAAAGACCTAGCACCAAATCCAATTTGCCATCTGATCTAACTTCTGGAGGCAGTCAAAATGATCCTTAGAATTCTTCCCTACCTTATTCCTGTGCTGAGATACAGGCTGCTCCAACCTGCTGTAAAATGCTTGATTTCGAGAGTGAGCGAAACTAATGAAAACATTGTTGGGGTAAAACCTAAAGGGAAAGACCTAGCACCAAATCCAATTTGCCATCTGATCTAACTTCTGGAGGCAGTCAAAATGAGCCTTAGAATTCTTCCCTACCTTATTCCTGTGCTGAGATACAGGCTGCTCCAACCTGCTGTAAAATGCTTGATTTCGAGAGTGAGCGAAACTAATGAAAACATTGTTGGGGTAAAACCTAAAGGGAAAGACCTAGCACCAAATCCAATTTGCCATCTGATCTAACTTCTGGAGGCAGTCAAAATGAGCCTTAGAATTCTTCCCTACCTTATTCCTGTGCTGAGATACAGGCTGCTCCAACCTGCTGTAAAATGCTTGATTTCGAGAGTGAGCGAAACTAATGAAAACATTGTTGGGGTAAAACCTAAAGGGAAAGACCTAGCACCAAATCCAATTTGCCATCTGATCTAACTTCTGGAGGCAGTCAAAATGAGCCTTAGAATTCTTCCCTACCTTATTCCTGTGCTGAGATACAGGCTGCTCCAACCTGCTGTAAAATGCTTGATTTCGAGAGTGAGCGAAACTAATGAAAACATTGTTGGGGTAAAACCTAAAGGGAAAGACCTAGCACCAAATCCAATTTGCCATCTGATCTAACTTCTGGAGGCAGTCAAAATGATCCTTAGAATTCTTCCCTACCTTATTCCTGTGCTGAGATACAGGCTGCTCCAACCTGCTGTAAAATGCTTGATTTCGAGAGTGAGCGAAACTAATGAAAACATTGTTGGGGTAAAACCTAAAGGGAAAGACCTAGCACCAAATCCAATTTGCCATCTGATCTAACTTCTGGAGGCAGTCAAAATGAGCCTTAGAATTCTTCCCTACCTTATTCCTGTGCTGAGATACAGGCTGCTCCAACCTGCTGTAAAATGCTTGATTTCGAGAGTGAGCGAAACTAATGAAAACATTGTTGGGGTAAAACCTAAAGGGAAAGACCTAGCACCAAATCCAATTTGCCATCTGATCTAACTTCTGGAGGCAGTCAAAATGATCCTTAGAATTCTTCCCTACCTTATTCCTGTGCTGAGATACAGGCTGCTCCAACCTGCTGTAAAATGCTTGATTTCGAGAGTGAGCGAAACTAATGAAAACATTGTTGGGGTAAAACCTAAAGGGAAAGACCTAGCACCAAATCCAATTTGCCATCTGATCTAACTTCTGGAGGCAGTCAAAATGAGCCTTAGAATTCTTCCCTACCTTATTCCTGTGCTGAGATACAGGCTGCTCCAACCTGCTGTAAAATGCTTGATTTCGAGAGTGAGCGAAACTAATGAAAACATTGTTGGGGTAAAACCTAAAGGGAAAGACCTAGCACCAAATCCAATTTGCCATCTGATCTAACTTCTGGAGGCAGTCAAAATGAGCCTTAGAATTCTTCCCTACCTTATTCCTGTGCTGAGATACAGGCTGCTCCAACCTGCTGTAAAATGCTTGATTTCGAGAGTGAGCGAAACTAATGAAAACATTGTTGGGGTAAAACCTAAAGGGAAAGACCTAGCACCAAATCCAATTTGCCATCTGATCTAACTTCTGGAGGCAGTCAAAATGAGCCTTAGAATTCTTCCCTACCTTATTCCTGTGCTGAGATACAGGCTGCTCCAACCTGCTGTAAAATGCTTGATTTCGAGAGTGAGCAAAACTAATGAAAACATTGTTGGGGTAAAACCTAAAGGGAAAGACCTAGCACCAAATCCAATTTGCCATCTGATCTAACTTCTGGAGGCAGTCAAAATGAGCCTTAGAATTCTTCCCTACCTTATTCCTGTGCTGAGATACAGGCTGCTCCAACCTGCTGTAAAATGCTTGATTTCGAGAGTGAGCGAAACTAATGAAAACATTGTTGGGGTAAAACCTAAAGGGAAAGACCTAGCACCAAATCCAATTTGCCATCTGATCTAACTTCTGGAGGCAGTCAAAATGAGCCTTAGAATTCTTCCCTACCTTATTCCTGTGCTGAGATACAGGCTGCTCCAACCTGCTGTAAAATGCTTGATTTCGAGAGTGAGCGAAACTAATGAAAACATTGTTGGGGTAAAACCTAAAGGGAAAGACCTAGCACCAAATCCAATTTGCCATCTGATCTAACTTCTGGAGGCAGTCAAAATGAGCCTTAGAATTCTTCCCTACCTTATTCCTGTGCTGAGATACAGGCTGCTCCAACCTGCTGTAAAATGCTTGATTTCGAGAGTGAGCGAAACTAATGAAAACATTGTTGGGGTAAAACCTAAAGGGAAAGACCTAGCACCAAATCCAATTTGCCATCTGATCTAACTTCTGGAGGCAGTCAAAATGAGCCTTAGAATTCTTCCCTACCTTATTCCTGTGCTGAGATACAGGCTGCTCCAACCTGCTGTAAAATGCTTGATTTCGAGAGTGAGCGAAACTAATGAAAACATTGTTGGGGTAAAACCTAAAGGGAAAGACCTAGCACCAAATCCAATTTGCCATCTGATCTAACTTCTGGAGGCAGTCAAAATGATCCTTAGAATTCTTCCCTACCTTATTCCTGTGCTGAGATACAGGCTGCTCCAACCTGCTGTAAAATGCTTGATTTCGAGAGTGAGCGAAACTAATGAAAACATTGTTGGGGTAAAACCTAAAGGGAAAGACCTAGCACCAAATCCAATTTGCCATCTGATCTAACTTCTGGAGGCAGTCAAAATGAGCCTTAGAATTCTTCCCTACCTTATTCCTGTGCTGAGATACAGGCTGCTCCAACCTGCTGTAAAATGCTTGATTTCGAGAGTGAGCGAAACTAATGAAAACATTGTTGGGGTAAAACCTAAAGGGAAAGACCTAGCACCAAATCCAATTTGCCATCTGATCTAACTTCTGGAGGCAGTCAAAATGAGCCTTAGAATTCTTCCCTACCTTATTCCTGTGCTGAGATACAGGCTGCTCCAACCTGCTGTAAAATGCTTGATTTCGAGAGTGAGCGAAACTAATGAAAACATTGTTGGGGTAAAACCTAAAGGGAAAGACCTAGCACCAAATCCAATTTGCCATCTGATCTAACTTCTGGAGGCAGTCAAAATGAGCCTTAGAATTCTTCCCTACCTTATTCCTGTGCTGAGATACAGGCTGCTCCAACCTGCTGTAAAATGCTTGATTTCGAGAGTGAGCGAAACTAATGAAAACATTGTTGGGGTAAAACCTAAAGGGAAAGACCTAGCACCAAATCCAATTTGCCATCTGATCTAACTTCTGGAGGCAGTCAAAATGAGCCTTAGAATTCTTCCCTACCTTATTCCTGTGCTGAGATACAGGCTGCTCCAACCTGCTGTAAAATGCTTGATTTCGAGAGTGAGCGAAACTAATGAAAACATTGTTGGGGTAAAACCTAAAGGGAAAGACCTAGCACCAAATCCAATTTGCCATCTGATCTAACTTCTGGAGGCAGTCAAAATGAGCATTTGAATTCTTCCCTACCTTATTCCTGTGCTGAGATACAGGCTGCTCCAACCTGCTGTAAAATGCTTGATTTCGAGAGTGAGCGAAACTAATGAAAACATTGTTGGGGTAAAACCTAAAGGGAAAGACCTAGCACCAAATCCAATTTGCCATCTGATCTAACTTCTGGAGGCAGTCAAAATGAGCCTTAGAATTCTTCCCTACCTTATTCCTGTGCTGAGATACAGGCTGCTCCAACCTGCTGTAAAATGCTTGATTTCGAGAGTGAGCGAAACTAATGAAAACATTGTTGGGGTAAAACCTAAAGGGAAAGACCTAGCACCAAATCCAATTTGCCATCTGATCTAACTTCTGGAGGCAGTCAAAATGAGCCTTAGAATTCTTCCCTACCTTATTCCTGTGCTGAGATACAGGCTGCTCCAACCTGCTGTAAAATGCTTGATTTCGAGAGTGAGCGAAACTAATGAAAACATTGTTGGGGTAAAACCTAAAGGGAAAGACCTAGCACCAAATCCAATTTGCCATCTGATCTAACTTCTGGAGGCAGTCAAAATGAGCCTTAGAATTCTTCCCTACCTTATTCCTGTGCTGAGATACAGGCTGCTCCAACCTGCTGTAAAATGCTTGATTTCGAGAGTGAGCGAAACTAATGAAAACATTGTTGGGGTAAAACCTAAAGGGAAAGACCTAGCACCAAATCCAATTTGCCATCTGATCTAACTTCTGGAGGCAGTCAAAATGATCCTTAGAATTCTTCCCTACCTTATTCCTGTGCTGAGATACAGGCTACTCCAACCTGCTGTAAAATGCTTGATTTCGAGAGTGAGCGAAACTAATGAAAACATTGTTGGGGTAAAACCTAAAGGGAAAGACCTAGCACCAAATCCAATTTGCCATCTGATCTAACTTCTGGAGGCAGTCAAAATGAGCCTTAGAATTCTTCCCTACCTTATTCCTGTGCTGAGATACAGGCTGCTCCAACCTGCTGTAAAATGCTTGATTTCGAGAGTGAGCGAAACTAATGAAAACATTGTTGGGGTAAAACCTAAAGGGAAAGACCTAGCACCAAATCCAATTTGCCATCTGATCTAACTTCTGGAGGCAGTCAAAATGAGCCTTAGAATTCTTCCCTACCTTATTCCTGTGCTGAGATACAGGCTGCTCCAACCTGCTGTAAAATGCTTGATTTCGAGAGTGAGCGAAACTAATGAAAACATTGTTGGGGTAAAACCGAAAGGGAAAGACCTAGCACCAAATCCAATTTGCCATCTGATCTAACTTCTGGAGGCAGTCAAAATGAGCCTTAGAATTCTTCCCTACCTTATTCCTGTGCTGAGATACAGGCTGCTCCAACCTGCTGTAAAATGCTTGATTTCGAGAGTGAGCGAAACTAATGAAAACATTGTTGGGGTAAAACCTAAAGGGAAAGACCTAGCACCAAATCCAATTTGCCATCTGATCTAACTTCTGGAGGCAGTCAAAATGATCCTTAGAATTCTTCCCTACCTTATTCCTGTGCTGAGATACAGGCTGCTCCAACCTGCTGTAAAATGCTTGATTTCGAGAGTGAGCGAAACTAATGAAAACATTGTTGGGGTAAAACCTAAAGGGAAAGACCTAGCACCAAATCCAATTTGCCATCTGATCTAACTTCTGGAGGCAGTCAAAATGAGCCTTAGAATTCTTCCCTACCTTATTCCTGTGCTGAGATACAGGCTGCTCCAACCTGCTGTAAAATGCTTGATTTCGAGAGTGAGCGAAACTAATGAAAACATTGTTGGGGTAAAACCTAAAGGGAAAGACCTAGCACCAAATCCAATTTGCCATCTGATCTAACTTCTGGAGGCAGTCAAAATGAGCCTTAGAATTCTTCCCTACCTTATTCCTGTGCTGAGATACAGGCTGCTCCAACCTGCTGTAAAATGCTTGATTTCGAGAGTGAGCGAAACTAATGAAAACATTGTTGGGGTAAAACCTAAAGGGAAAGACCTAGCACCAAATCCAATTTGCCATCTGATCTAACTTCTGGAGGCAGTCAAAATGAGCCTTAGAATTCTTCCCTACCTTATTCCTGTGCTGAGATACAGGCTGCTCCAACCTGCTGTAAAATGCTTGATTTCGAGAGTGAGCGAAACTAATGAAAACATTGTTGGGGTTAAAACCTAAAGGGAAAGACCTAGCACCAAATCCAATTTGCCATCTGATCTAACTTCTGGAGGCAGTCAAAATGAGCCTTAGAATTCTTCCCTACCTTATTCCTGTGCTGAGATACAGGCTGCTCCAACCTGCTGTAAAATGCTTGATTTCGAGAGTGAGCGAAACTAATGAAAACATTGTTGGGGTAAAACCTAAAGGGAAAGACCTAGCACCAAATCCAATTTGCCATCTGATCTAACTTCTGGAGGCAGTCAAAATGATCCTTAGAATTCTTCCCTACCTTATTCCTGTGCTGAGATACAGGCTGCTCCAACCTGCTGTAAAATGCTTGATTTCGAGAGTGAGCGAAACTAATGAAAACATTGTTGGGGTAAAACCTAAAGGGAAAGACCTAGCACCAAATCCAATTTGCCATCTGATCTAACTTCTGGAGGCAGTCAAAATGATCCTTAGAATTCTTCCCTACCTTATTCCTGTGCTGAGATACAGGCTGCTCCAACCTGCTGTAAAATGCTTGATTTCGAGAGTGAGCGAAACTAATGAAAACATTGTTGGGGTAAAACCTAAAGGGAAAGACCTAGCACCAAATCCAATTTGCCATCTGATCTAACTTCTGGAGGCAGTTAAAATGAGCCTTAGAATTCTTCCCTACCTTATTCCTGTGCTGAGATACAGGCTGCTCCAACCTGCTGTAAAATGCTTGATTTCGAGAGTGAGCAAAACTAATGAAAACATTGTTGGGGTAAAACCTAAAGGGAAAGACCTAGCACCAAATCCAATTTGCCATCTGATCTAACTTCTGGAGGCAGTCAAAATGAGCCTTAGAATTCTTCCCTACCTTATTCCTGTGCTGAGATACAGGCTGCTCCAACCTGCTGTAAAATGCTTGATTTCGAGAGTGAGCGAAACTAATGAAAACATTGTTGGGGTAAAACCTAAAGGGAAAGACCTAGCACCAAATCCAATTTGCCATCTGATCTAACTTCTGGAGGCAGTCAAAATGATCCTTAGAATTCTTCCCTACCTTATTCCTGTGCTGAGATACAGGCTGCTCCAACCTGCTGTAAAATGCTTGATTTCGAGAGTGAGCGAAACTAATGAAAACATTGTTGGGGTAAAACCTAAAGGGAAAGACCTAGCACCAAATCCAATTTGCCATCTGATCTAACTTCTGGAGGCAGTCAAAATGAGCCTTAGAATTCTTCCCTACCTTATTCCTGTGCTGAGATACAGGCTGCTCCAACCTGCTGTAAAATGCTTGATTTCGAGAGTGAGCGAAACTAATGAAAACATTGTTGGGGTAAAACCTAAAGGGAAAGACCTAGCACCAAATCCAATTTGCCATCTGATCTAACTTCTGGAGGCAGTCAAAATGAGCCTTAGAATTCTTCCCTACCTTATTCCTGTGCTGAGATACAGGCTGCTCCAACCTGCTGTAAAATGCTTGATTTCGAGAGTGAGCGAAACTAATGAAAACATTGTTGGGGTAAAACCGAAAGGGAAAGACCTAGCACCAAATCCAATTTGCCATCTGATCTAACTTCTGGAGGCAGTCAAAATGAGCCTTAGAATTCTTCCCTACCTTATTCCTGTGCTGAGATACAGGCTGCTCCAACCTGCTGTAAAATGCTTGATTTCGAGAGTGAGCGAAACTAATGAAAACATTGTTGGGGTAAAACCTAAAGGGAAAGACCTAGCACCAAATCCAATTTGCCATCTGATCTAACTTCTGGAGGCAGTCAAAATGATCCTTAGAATTCTTCCCTACCTTATTCTGTGCTGAGATACAGGCTGCTCCAACCTGCTGTAAAATGCTTGATTTCGAGAGTGAGCGAAACTAATGAAAACATTGTTGGGGTAAAACCTAAAGGGAAAGACCTAGCACCAAATCCAATTTGCCATCTGATCTAACTTCTGGAGGCAGTCAAAATGATCCTTAGAATTCTTCCCTACCTTATTCCTGTGCTGAGATACAGGCTGCTCCAACCTGCTGTAAAATGCTTGATTTCGAGAGTGAGCGAAACTAATGAAAACATTGTTGGGGTAAAACCTAAAGGGAAAGACCTAGCACCAAATCCAATTTGCCATCTGATCTAACTTCTGGAGGCAGTCAAAATGAGCCTTAGAATTCTTCCCTACCTTATTCCTGTGCTGAGATACAGGCTGCTCCAACCTGCTGTAAAATGCTTGATTTCGAGAGTGAGCAAAACTAATGAAAACATTGTTGGGGTAAAACCTAAAGGGAAAGACCTAGCACCAAATCCAATTTGCCATCTGATCTAACTTCTGGAGGCAGTCAAAATGAGCCTTAGAATTCTTCCCTACCTTATTCCTGTGCTGAGATACAGGCTGCTCCAACCTGCTGTAAAAGCTTGATTTCGAGAGTGAGCGAAACTAATGAAAACATTGTTGGGGTAAAACCTAAAGGGAAAGACCTAGCACCAAATCCAATTTGCCATCTGATCTAACTTCTGGAGGCAGTCAAAATGAGCCTTAGAATTCTTCCCTACCTTATTCCTGTGCTGAGATACAGGCTGCTCCAACCTGCTGTAAAATGCTTGATTTCGAGAGTGAGCGAAACTAATGAAAACATTGTTGGGGTAAAACCTAAAGGGAAAGACCTAGCACCAAATCCAATTTGCCATCTGATCTAACTTCTGGAGGCAGTCAAAATGAGCCTTAGAATTCTTCCCTACCTTATTCCTGTGCTGAGATACAGGCTGCTCCAACCTGCTGTAAAATGCTTGATTTCGAGAGTGAGCGAAACTAATGAAAACATTGTTGGGGTAAAACCTAAAGGGGAAAGACCTAGCACCAAATCCAATTTGCCATCTGATCTAACTTCTGGAGGCAGTCAAAATGAGCCTTAGAATTCTTCCCTACCTTATTCCTGTGCTGAGATACAGGCTGCTCCAACCTGCTGTAAAATGCTTGATTTCGAGAGTGAGCGAAACTGAT
>NW_027143629.1:0-52646 GCF_026170545.1 Melanerpes formicivorus
CTGGGGCTGGGGCTGGGGCTGGGGCTGGATTGGGGCTGGGCTGGGGCTGGGGCTGGGGCCTGGGCTGGGGCTGGTCTGTGCTTGGGTTGGGGCCTGGGCTGGGGCAGGGCTGGGGCCAGGGCAGGGGCTGGGCTGGGGCTGGGCTGGGGCTGGATTGGAGCTGGGCTGGGGCTGGGGCTGGGGGCTGGGCCGGGGCTGGATTGGGGCTGGGCTGGGGCAGGGCTGGGGCCAGGGCTGGGACTGGGCTGGGACTGGGCTGGGCTGGGGCTGGGGCTGGATTGGGGCTGGGCAGGGGCAGGGCTGGGGACAGGGATGGGGCCGGGGCTGGGGCTGGGTGGGGCTGAGCTGGGGCTGGGCTAGGGGCTGGAGGCTGGGCTGGGGCAAGGCTGGGACAGGGCTGGGGCTGGGCTGGGGGCTGGAGCCATGGCTGGGGCTGCGGCTGGCATGGGGCTGATCTGGGGCTGGGCTCGGGCCTGGGGCAGGGTTGGGCTGGAGGCTGGGCTGGGGCTGGGGCAGAGCTGGGGATGAGGCTGTGGCTAGGCTGGGGGTAGGAGTGGGTCTGGACTGGGGCTGAGGTGGGGCTGGGGCAGGGCTGGGGCCGGGGCTGGTCCGAGGTAGAGCTGGGGGCAGGGCTGGGGACAGGTCTGGGGCTGGGCTGGGGCTGGGCTGGGGGCTGGAGGCTGGGCTGGGGCTGGGGCTGGGCTAGGGGCTGGAGGCTGGGCTGGGGCTGGGGATGAGGCTGGGGCTAGGCTGGGGGTAGGACTGGGTCTGGACTGGGGCTGAGGTGGGGCTGGGGCAGGGCTGGGGCCGGGGCTGGAACCAGGGCTGGGATAGGGCTGGGGCTGGGCTGGGGCTGGGCTAGGGCCGGGTCTGGGACCGGGTCTGGGGACTGGGCTGGGGCCAAGGCTGAGGCAGGGCTGGGGCACGGATAGGGCTGGGCTGGGTCCGGGGCTGGGTCTGGGGCTAGGCAGGGGCTGGGGCAGGGCAGGGCTGGGGGCTGGGGCTGGGGCTGGGGGCTGGGGATGAGGCTGGGGCTAGGCTGGGGGTAGGACTGGGTCTGGACTGGGGCTGAGGTGGGGCTGGGGCTGGAGCTGGGGGCTGGGCTGGGGCTGGATTGGGGCTGGGCTGGGGGCTGGGCTGGGGCTGGGGCCTGGGCTGGGGCAGGGCTGGGGCAGGGGCTCAGGCTAGGCTGGGGCTGTGCTGGGGGCTGGGGCTGGGGTTGGGGCAGGGCTGGGGCTGGGCTGGGCTGGGGCTGAGCTGGGGCTGGGCTTGGGCCGGGGTTGGAACTGGGGCTGGGCTAGGGCTGGGGCCGGGGCTGGGGCTGGGCTAGGGCCAGGTCTGGGGCCGGGGCTGGGTGCTGGGCTGGGGCCAAGGCTGAGGCAGGGATGGGGCTGGATTGGGGCTGGGCTGGGGCTGGGGCTGGGGCTGGGGGCTAGGCTGGGGCTGGATTGGGGCTGGGCTGGGGCCAGGGCTGGGGCAGGGCTGGGGCTGGATTGGGGCTGGGCTAGGGCAGGGCTGGGTCTGGTCTGGGGTAGGGCTGGGGACAGGTCTGGGGCTGGCCTGGGGCTGGGCTGGGGGCTGGAGGCTGGGCTGGGTCTGGGGCTGGGCTGGGGCAGGGCTGGAGGCTGGGCTGGGGGCTGGAGGCTGGGCTGGGTCTGGGGCTGGGCTAGGGGCTGGAGGCTGGGCTGGGCCGGGGCAGAGCTGGGGCAGGGCTGGGGCTGGGGATGAGGCTGGGGCTAGGCTGGGGGTAGGACTGGGTCTGGACTGGGGTTGAGGTGGGGCTGGGGCAAGGCTGGGCCCGGGGCTGGGCTGGGCCCGAGCTGGGGCTGAGCTTGGGCCGGAGCTGGAACCGGGGCTGGGATAGGGCTGGGTCTGGGGCCGGGGCTGGGGCCGGGGCTGGGGGCTGGGCTGGGGCCAAGGCTGAGGCAGGGATGGGGCTGGATTGGGTCTGGGCTGGGGATGGGGCTGGGGGCTGGGCTGGGGCTGGATTGGGGCTGGGCTGGGGCCAGGGCTGGGTCCGGGGCTAGGCAGGGTCTGGGGCTGGGCTGGGGCTGGGCTGGGGCTGGGTTGGGGCTGGGCCAGGGCTGGGGCTGGGGGCTAGGCTGGGGCTGGATTGGGGCTGGGCTGGGGCCAGGGCTGGGGCAGGGATGGTGCAGGGCAGGGGCTGGGCTGGGGCTGGATTGGGGCTGGGCTGTGGAAGGTCTGGGGCTGGACTGGGGGCTGGGCTGGGGCTGGGGCTGGGGGCTGGGCTGGGCCAGGGCTGGGTCTGGTCCGGGGTAGGGCTGGGGGCAGGGCTGGGGACAGGGCTGGGGCTGGGGCTGGGTGGGGCTGAATGGGGATGGGCTGGGAGCTGGAGGCTGGGGCTGGTCCGGGGTAGGGCTGGGGGCAGGGCTGGGGACAGGTCTGGGGCTGGGCTGGGGCAGGGCAGGGGCTGGAGGCTGGGCTGGGTCTGGGGTAAGGCTGGGGGCAGGGCTGGGGACAGGGCTGGGGCTGGGCTGGGGCTGGGCTGGGGGCTGGGGATGAGGCTGGGGCTAGGCTGGGGGTAGGACTGGGTCTGGACTGGGGCTGAGGTGGGGCTGAGCTGGGGCTGGGGCAGGGCTGGGGCCGGGGCTGGGTTGGGGCTGAGCTGGGGCTGGGCTTGGGCCGGGGTGGGAACCGGAGCTGGGATAGGGTTGGGGCCGAGGCTGGGGCCGGGAATGGGGTCTGGGCTGGCTCTGGGGCAGGGCTGGGTCAGGGCTGGGGCTGGGCTATGGGTGGGGCAGGGCTGGGGCTGGATTGGGGCTGGGCTGTGGAAGGTCTGGGGCTGCGCTGGGGTGGGGCTGGGGGCTGGTCTGGGGCTGGGGCTGGTCTGGGGCAGGGCTGGATGCTGGGCTGGGGCCAGGGATGGGGCCGGGGCTGGGGCTGGGGCTGGGTGGGGCGCAGCTGGGGCTGGGCTGGGGCTGGATTGGGGCTGGGCTGGGGCTGGGGTGGGCTGGGGGCTGGGCTGAGGCTGGGGCATGTGCTGGGGCAGGGCTGGGGCAGGGGCTCGGGCTAGGCTGGGGCTGTGCTGGGGGCTGGGGCTGGGGTTGGGGCAGGGCTGGGGCAGGGGCTCGGGCTAGGCTGGGGCTGTGCTGGGGGCTGGGGCTGGATTGGGGCTGCGCTGGGGCCTGGGGTGGGGCTGGGGGCTGATCTGGGGCTGGTGTGTGCCTGGGCTGGGGGCTGGGCTGGGGCCAGGGATGGGGCTGGGGCTGGGGCTGGGGCTGGGTGGGGCTGAGCTGGGGCTGGGCTAGGGGCTGGAGGCTGGGCTGGGGCTGGGGCAAGGCTGGGGCAGGGCTGGGGCAGGGGCTGGGCTGGGCCCGAGCTGGGACTGAGCTTGGGCCAGGGCTGGAACCAGGGCTGGGATAGGGCTGGGGCCGGGGCTGGGGCTGGGCTAGGGCCGGGTCTGGGGCCGGGTCTGGGGACTGGGCTGGGGCCAAGGCTGACGCAGGGATGGTGCAGGGCTGGGGCTGAGCTGGGGCTAAGCTGGGGCCAAGGCTGAGGCAGGGCTGGGGCACAGATAGGGCTGGGCTGGGTCCGGGGCTGGGTCCGGGACTAGGCAGGGGCTGGGGCAGGGCGGGGCCGGGGTCTGGGGCCGGGGCTGGGGCCAGGTCTGGGGCAGGATTGGGGCAGGGCTGGGGCTGGATTGAGGCTGGGGCTGGGCTGGGGCTGGGGCTGAGGGCTGGGCTGGGGCTGGATTGGGGCTGGGTTGGGGGCTGGGCTGGGGCTGGGGCCTGTGCTGGGGCAGGGCTGGGGCAGGGGCTCAGGCTAGGCTGGGGCTGTGCTGGGGGCTGGGGCTGGGGTTGGGGCAGGGCTGGGGCTGGGCTGGGCTGGGGCTGAGCTGGGGCTGGGCTTGGGCCGGGGTTGGAACTGGGGCTGGGATAGGGCTGGGGACGGGGCTGGGGCTGGGCTGGGGGCAAGGCTGAGGCAGGGATGGGGCTGGATTGGGGCTGGGCTGGGGCTGGGGCTGGGGGCTGGGCTGGGGCTGGATTGGGGCTGGATTGGGGCTGGGCTGGGGCTGGGGCTGGGGGCTGGGCTGGGGCTGGATTGGGGCTGGGCTGGGGCCAGGGCTGGGTCCGGGGCTAGGCAGGGTCTGGGGCTGGGCTGGGGCTGGGCTGGGGCTGGATTGGGGCTGGGCTGGGGCTGGGGCTGGGGGCTAGTCTGGGGCTGGATTGGGGCTGGGCTGGGGCCAGGGCTGGGGCAGGGATGGGGCAGGGCTGGGGCTGGTCTGGGGCTGGATTGGGGCTGGGCTGTGGAAGGTCTGGGGCTGGACTGGGGGCTGGGCTGGGGCTGGGGGCTGGGCTGGGGCAAGGCTGAGGCAGGGATGGTGCAGGGCTGGGGCTGAGCTGGGGCTAAGCTGGGGCCAAGGCTGAGGCAGGGCTGGGGCACAGATAGGGCTGGGCTGGGTCCGGGGCTGGGTCCGGGGCTAGGCAGGGGCTGGGGCAGGGCGGGGCTGGGGTCTGGGGCCGGGGCTGGGGGCTGGGGATGAGGCTGGGGCTAGGCTGGGGGTAGGACTGGGTCTGGACTGGGGCTGAGGTGGGGCTGGGCTGGGGCTGGGGCAGGGCTGGGGACAGGGCTGGGGCTGGGGCTGGGGCTGAGCTGGGGCTGGGCTTGGGCCAGGGTTGGAACCGGGGCTGGGATAGGGTTTGGGGCTGAGGCTGGGGCCGGGAATGGGGTCTGGGCTGGCTCTGGGGCAGGGCTGGGGCAGGGCTGGGGCTGGGGCTGGGCTGGGGCTGGGGCAGGGCTGGGGCAGGGCTGGGGGCAGGGGATGAGGCTGGGGCTAGGCTGGGGGTAGGACTGGGTCTGGACTGGGGCTGAGGTGGGGCTGGGCTGGGGCTGGGGCAGGGCTGGGGCCGGGGCTGGGTTGGGGCTGAGCTGGGGCTGGGCTTGGGCCGGGGTTGGAACCGGAGCTGGGATAGGGTTGGGGCCGAGGCTGTGGCCGGGAATGGGGTCTGGGCTGGCTCTGGGGCAGGGCTGGGTCAGGGCTGGGGCTGGGGCTGGGCTATGGGTGGGGCAGGGCTGGGGCTGGATTGGGGCTGGGCTGTGGAAGGTCTGGGGCTGCGCTGGGGTGGGGCTGGGGGCTGGTCTGGGGCTGGTGTGTGCCTGGGCTGGGGGCTGGGCTGGGGCCAGGGATGGGGCCGGGGCTGGGGCTGGGGCTGGGTGGGGCTGAGCTGGGGCTGGGCTGGGGCTGGATTGGGGCTGGGCTGGGGCTGGGGCTGGGCTGGGGGCTGGGCTGGGGCTGGGGCTAGGCTGGGGCAGGGCTGGGGCAGGGGCTCGGGCTAGGCTGGGGCTGTGCTGCGGGCTGGGGCTGGGGTTGGGGCAGGGCTGGGGCTGGGCTGGGGCTGAGCTGGGGCTGGGCTTGGGCCGGGGTTGGAACTGGGGCTGGGATAGGGCTGGGGCCGGGGCTGGGGCTGGGTTAGGGCCGGGGCTGGGGCCGGGGCTGGGTGCTGGGCTGGGGCCAAGGCTGAGGCAGGGATGGGGCTGGATTGGGGCTGGGCTGGGGATGGGGCTGGGGGCTGGGCGGGGGCTGGGCTGGGGCTGGATTGGGGCTGGGCTGGGTCCAGGGCTGGGTCCAGGGCTAGGCAGGGGCTGGGGCTGGTCTGGGGCTGGTCTGGGGCTGGGGCCAAGGCAGGGGCAGGGATGGGGTTGGGGCAGGACTGTTCTGGGGGCTGGGGCTGGGCTGTGGGCAGGGCTGAGGCCAGGGCTGGGGCTAGGCTGGGGGCTGGGGCCGGGGCTGGGGCTGGGGGAGGGCTGAAGCCAGGGCTCGGGGCTGGAGCCGGGGCAGGGGCCGGGGCTGGGCTAGGCAGGGCTGGGGCTGGGGCTGGGGGCAGGGCTGGGGCAGGGGTGGGGCAGGGCTAGGGCCGGTTTTGGGGGCTGGGCTGGGGGCTGGGTCTGGGGCAGGGCTGGGGCAGGGCTGGGGCAGGGCTGGGTCGGGGCTGGGGTAGGGGCTGGGACTGGGCTGGGGTTGGGCTGGGGATGGGGCAGGGCTGAGCTGGAGGCTGGGCTGGGGCTGGGGAAGGGCTGGGCCAGGGCTGGGGCCACAGCTGGGGTCTGGGGCCGGAGCTGGGGCAGGGCTGGAGCAGGGCTGGGTCTGGGGACGACAGAGATTGGAATCAATACGGCTGATCAATATGATCTAGTGAAATCGCTGCCGCCGCCACTGCCACGGTTGGTGGTGGTATCGGTGGTGCGTCGGTCCTGGTCGCGTTGGTCGGGACCGCTGGGACCACGAGGGCAGCCAAGAGTGGTGGGACCGCTGGGGTCGCGGGCGCAGCCGAGACTGGTGGGACCGCTGGGGCCGGGACTGCGGCGGGCACCGGGGCCGGGGCCGAAGCCGAGGCCGGGACTACGGCCGGGGCCGAGGCCGGGGCCGGGGCGGGTGTGGTCGCAGAAGTGCCACAACCACGAGCCTCCAAGCGATCCATCCTGTCCAGGAGAAGCTGCAGAATGGCGCTGACGCTGTTTGGCTTCCTGCTATTGGTGCATTTGTCTTCTGAATCCGAGCTGTTGCTGGCAGCAATGGAGGAAGATGACGATGATGAGGATCGAGCACGCCGAGCCACAGACTTTACTGCCTTTTTGTTGCTTTTTTGCTGCTTTGGACAGCAGGTGTAGCGTCTGCTGAACGCAATGCATGCACCAAGATGGCGGACGTGGCGTCTTCTTTCTGCATTTTTTGGCGCGCAACGACCTCCATCTTGTCATTGGGCGTTTCCTTGGTCGGGTCGGAATTTTTATCTGTTGCTACTGACGCAGTGGTAAAAGATCTTTCTTTGCCAGAAGCAGGTAATAAAGGAGTAGCAGTTTGTGCAGAAGAACGCGTAGCCGGTAATTTATTTTGCAATTGTGGCGAGAGGGCTGTCGGGGCGGCAGACGATGTAGGGAGGGGGGTTGGGGGGGTGCGGAAAGTTCCGCGTCTCCCTTTTTCATCCCGGCTTCAACTAACGCCGCTGCAGCCGAATCGAGAGCAGATTTTTCTGCTTTTAACGATTGCAGTGTATCTGTAACCATTCGCCACAAGGTGCCAAAGCGAAAGGCCCTTTTCGAGCCCTGAGACACCTCATCCCACAGCCGGGCTCCAATTTTGTCCCATGCTTCGGAAGTAAAAGCTTCATGTGCTGTGGGGATTAGACCGTGATCCCGGGCCCAGGCTAATAGCCCTTTCAAAGTCCCAGAATCATACGTAATACTTCTCATAGAGAGGATATCTTGGAGGACTTTCAGCACAGCCTCTTCTTCTTTACTAAGTGCTGACCCCATGTCCTCCCCCGGCCGCTCACCAGATCCTGGTGAGATTCACTTCCTTTTCGAGCGCGCACTACTAATTTTTTCAGCACCGGGGCAGTGCTGTTCGGCCGGCTTTCCGTATCGTTCTGACGTACCTCTTTATGCTGAATCGATCAACATTGTAGGCCGAGGATCCCAAATCACGAGTTCGGGCGCCAGTTCTGGGGACGACGGAGATTGGAACCAATACGGCTGATCAATATGATCTAGTATTGTTCCTTTATTGCTTCATCATTGTTCCGTTATAAAGCAAGCATAGTGCAAAGCAGACAGTAGAGCTGACAGGCTAGTAAGGAGTGCGCAGAAGAAGTGCGTATTAAGAAAAACTTTACAACTTATATAAGCTCGGGGGGCATTGCTGGCATGGCTTCATTGGCCCCTCACGAGTGACCACACACTGTACTACTGTGGATTATTGGTTAACACGCGGGATTGTTGATATACGTGTGCGTCCTGTCATTCCAAGATAACTCTCTATGTTTATGGCTACCAGTGCCCTGCTTTGGTTATACAATGCGGGCACAGCACTGTTCTGCTATATTGCTAGCCACTTCCACACTCATGCTGGGCACGGCCTACCATCATGTCAGGCTCTAGGTCTACACTGCCAGATTGCTCACACTGCCTGTCACAACCATTACCACAGCTGGGCGCTAGGGCTGGGGCAGGTCTGGGGCCAAGGCTGGGGCCAGGTCTGGGGCCAGGTCGGGGGGCTTCGCTGGGGTTGGGCTGGGGCCAAGGCTGAGGCAGGGATGGTGCAGGACTGGAGCTGAGCTGGGGCTGGGCTAGAGCCAAGGCTCAGGCAGGACTGAGGCAGGGCTGGGGCAGGGCTGGAACTGGGGCTGGGGCAGGGCTGGGGCTGGGGTCAGGGCTGGAACCCGGGCTGGGGCTGGATTGGGGGCAGGGCTGGGGCGGGATTAGGGCAGGACTGGGGCTGGGCTCGGGGCAGGTCTGGGCCGAGGCTGGGGGCACGGATGGAGCCGGGACAGGGGCCGGGGCTGGGGGCTGGGTCAGGGCTGGGGCAGGAGTGGGCTGGGGGCTGGGCTGGGGCTGGGGCAGGGCTGGGGCCGGGGCTGGGCTGGGGCAGAGCTGGGGCCGGGGCTGGGGCAGGGTTGGGGCAGGGTTGGGGGCTGAGGCTGGGGCAGGGCTGGGGCAGGGCTGGGGCTGGGCTAGGGGCTGGGGTCGTGGCTGGGGCTGGACTGGGGGCAGGTCTGGGGGCCGGGGCTGGTGCTGGGCTGGGTCTGGGGTTGGGGCTGGGGCTGGGAGCAGGGCTGGTGCTGGGCTGGGGCAGCGTTGGGTCCGGGGCTGCGGCTGGGGCTGGGGCAGGGCTGGGGCTGTGCTGGGGGCTGGGGCCGAGGCTGGAGCAGGGGCTGGACACAGTGTCAAGCTGCGCTGGGGGAGGTTTAGACTCGAGGTGAGGAGGAAGTTCTTCAATGAGCGAGTCATTCGTCATTGGAAGGGGTTGCCCAGAGAGGTGGTTGAGTCATCAACCCTGGAGGCGTTCGAGAGGAGATTGGACATGGCACTTGGTGCCATGGTCTAGTCATGGGGTCTGTGTTGATAGATTGGACTCGATGATTCTCAAGGTCCTTTCCAACCTAAGCGATACTGGGCCGGGGCTGGGGGCAGGGCTGGGGCCGGGGCTGGGGCCGAGGCTGGGGCCAGGGCTGGGGCAGGTATGGGGGCAGGGCTGGGGTGTGGGCTGGGGTCAGAGCTGGGCCGGGCCTGGGGGCAGGGCTGGGGGCCGGGGCTGGGGCAGGGCTAGGGGTAAGGCTGAGTCAGAGCTGGGTCTGGGCTGGGGGGGAGGGCTTGGGGCAAGGCTTAGGCCAGGGCTGGGGCTGAGGCAGGCCTGGGGTGATGCTGGGCTGGGGCAGGGACAGGGCTGGGGCAGTGCTTGGGCTGGGGCTGGGGGCAGGGCCGGGGCAGGGCCGGTGCAGGGCTGGGGCTGGCTGGGGCTGGGCTGGGGCAGGGCTGGGCCTGGGGCTGGGGTTGGGCTCGGGCACGGTTGGGGCTGTGCTGGGTCTGGGGCCGGGGCTGGGGTCTGGGGACTGGGCTGGGGCTGGGGCAGGGCTTGCGCTGGGATGGGGCCAAGGCTGAGGCAGGGATTGTGCAGGGCTGGGGCTGTGCTGGGTCCGGGGCTGGGGCTGGGGGCTGGGCTGAGGGCAGGGCTCAGGCAAGGCTGGGGTTTGGGGCTGGGGACAGGGCTAGGGCGGGAGCTGTGGCAGGGCTAGGGCTGGGCTGGGGCTGGGTTTGGTGCAGGGCTGGGGCTGGGGCTGGGCTGGGCTGGCCGGGGCTGGGGCTGGGGGAACGGATGGGGTTCGGTCTGGGGCTGGGGCTGGGGCAGGGCGGGTGCTGGGATGGGGCTGGGCTAGGCGGCTGGGCTGGGGGCAGGGCTTGGGCTGGGTTCAGTGCTGGTCTGGGGCTGGGGCATGATGGGGGCTGGGGCTGGAGCTGGGTCCGGGGCTGGGTCCAGGGCTGGGGCTGGGGCTGGGCTGGGCTGGGCTGGGGTATGGCTGGGGCTGGGCTGGGCTGGGCTGCGGTAGGGCTGGGGCTGGGCTGGGGCAGGGCTGGGGCTGGGGCTGGGGCTGGGGCAGGGCTGGGCTGGGCTGGGGCTGGCTGCGTTCGGGGCAGGGCTGGGGCTGGGTCCAGGCCGGGGGCTGGGCTGAGAGCAGGGCTGGGCTAGGGCTGGGGCTGGGGCCGGGCTGGGGCCGGAGCTGAGTGTGGGACTGGGGCAGGGCTGGGGCTGGGGGCTGGGCTGAGGGCAGGGCTGGGGCAGGGCTGGGGTTTGGGGCTGGGGACAGGGCTAGGGCCGGAGCTGTGGCAGGGCTGGGGCTGGGTCCAGGGCTGGGTCTGGGCTGGGGCTGGGGCTGAGGGCAGGGTTGGGCTAGGGCTGGGGCTGGGGCAGGGCTGGGGCCAGGGGCTGAGGCTGGACTGGGTTCTGGGCTGGGCCTGGGACAGGGCTGGGCTTGAGGCTGGGGTAGGGCTGGAGCCGGGGCTGGGGCTGGGAGCAGGGCTGGATCTGAGGTTGAGGCCGGGGCTGGGGCTGGGCTGGGGGCAGGGCTGGGCCCGAGGCTGGGGCAGGGCTGGTGTAGGGCTTGGGGCTGGGGCTGGGGGCTGGGGCTGGGGCATGGGCTGGGGCAGAGGCTGGGGCTGAGGCTGGGGTGGGGCTGGGGCTGGGTCCAGGCAGGGGCTGGGCTGTGGCTGGGGCTGGGTCCAGGCAGGGGCTGGGCTGTGGCTGGGGCTGGGCTGGGGCAGGGCTGGGGCTGGGGCTGGGGCTGGGCTGGGCTGGGGGCAGGGATGGGGCTGGGGCTGGGGCTGGGCTGGGCTAGGGCTGGGCTGGGACCAGGGCTGGGACTGGGGCTGGGTCTAGGGCTGGGCTGGGGATGAGGGTGGGGGCTGGGCTGGGGTCTGGGCTGGGCCCGAGGCTGGGGCAGAGCTGGAGTAGATCTGGGGCTGGGGTTGGGCTGGGGCAGGGCTGGGCCTGGGCTGGGACCGGGGCTGGGCTGGGGTAGGGCTGGGGCAGGGCCTGGGCTGGGGACGAGGGTAGGGCTGGGGCAGGGGCTGGGGGCTGGGGACAGGGCTGGGGCCGTGGCTGAGGGTGGGCTGGGTGGGGGACTGGGGCAGGGCTAGGGCTGGGGCTGGGCTTGGCCGAGTCTGGGGCCGGGGCTGGAGACAGGGCTGGGGCAGGGTTGGGGAGAGCTGGAACTGGGGCTGGGCTGACAGCAGGGTTGGGGCACGGCTGGGGCTGGGAGCTGGGATGGGGCAGGACTGGGGCTGGGGCCGGGGCTGGGGACAGGGCTAGGGCCGGGCTGGGACTGGGCTAAGGGCAGGGCTGGGGCAGGGCTGGGGTTTGGGGCTGGGGGCAGGGCTAGGGCGGGAGCTGTGACAGGGCTGGGGGCCGGGCTGAGGCCGGAGCTGAGGGTGGGACTGGGGCAGGGGCTGGGGCTGGGGCCGGGGCTGGGGACAGGGCTACGGCCGGGCTGGGGCTGGGCTGAGGGCAGGGCTGGGGCAGGGCTGGGGTTTGGGGGCTGGGGACAGGGCTAGGGCGGGAGCTTGTGGCAGGGCTGGGGCCGGGGCTGGGGCTGGGTTTGGTGCAGGACTGGGGCTGGGGCTGGGCTGGGGCCGGGGGCTGGGGCTGGGGGGAACGGATGGGGCTCGGGCTGGGGCTGGGCTGTGGCTGGGGATGGGCTGGGGCGGTGGCAGGGCTGGGGCTGAGGCTGGGGTGGGGCTGGGGCTGGGGCTGGGCTGGGGCAGGGCTGGCGCTGGGGCTGGGCCCGAGGCTGGGCCGGGCTGGGGGAACGGATGGGGCTGGGGCTGGGGCTTGGGCTGGGGCAGGGCTGGGCCTGGGCTGGAACCGGGACTGGGCTGGGGTAGGGCTGGGGCAGGGGCTGGGCTGGGGACGAGGGTAGGGCTGGGGACGAGGGTAGGGCTGGGGCAGGGGCTGGGGCTGGGGACAGGGCTGGGGCCGGGCTGGGGCTGGGCTAAGGGCAGGGCTGGGCTAGGGCTGGGGCTGGGGTCGGGCTGGGGCCGGAGCTGAGGGTGGGACTGGGGCAGGGCTGGGGCTGGGGCTGGGCTGAGGGCAGGGCTAGGGCAGGGCTGGGGTTTGGGGCTGGGGGAAAGGGCTAGGGCCGGAGCTGTGGCAGGGCTGGGGGCCGGGCTGGGGCTGGGTTCGGGGGCAGGGCTGGGGCTGGGTCCAGGGCTGGGGCTGGGCTGGGGCTGGGGCTGGGCTGAGGCAGGGCTGGGGCTGGGGCTGGGGCTGGGCTAAGGGCAGGGCTGGGGCCGGGCTGGGGCTGGGCTAAGGGCAGGGCTGGGCTAGGGCTGTGGCTGGGGCCGGGCTGGGGCCGGAGCTGAGGGTGGGACTGGGGCAGGGCTGGGGCTGGGGCTGGGCTGAGGGCAGGGCTAGGGCAGGGCTGGGGTTTGGGGCTGGGGACAGGGCTAGGGCCGGAGCTGTGGCAGGGCTGGGGCCGGGCTGGGGCTGGGTTCGGGGCAGGGCTGGGGCTGGGTCCAGGGCTGGGGCTGGGCTGGGGCTGGGGCTGGGGCTGGGCTAAGGGCAGGGCTGGGGCCGGGCTGGGGCTGGGCTAAGGGCAGGGCTGGGCTAGGGCTGTGGCTGGGGCCGGGCTGGGGCCGGAGCTGAGGGTGGGACTGGGGCAGGGCTGGGGCTGGGCTGAGGGCAGGGCTGGGGCAGGGCTAGGGTTTGGGGCTGGGGACAGGGCTAGGGCGGGAGCTGTGGCAGGGCTGGGGCCAGGCTGGGGCTGGGTTTGGTGCAGGGCTGGGGCTGGGGTTGGGCTGGGGCCGGGGCTGGGGCTGGGCTAAGGGCAGGGCTGGGCTAGGGCTGGGGCTGGGTTTGGTGCAGGGCTTGGGCTGGGGCTGGGCTGTGGCTTGGGATGGGCTGGGGTGGGGCAGGGCTGGGGCTGAGGCTGGGGTGGGGCTGGGGCTGGGGCTGGGCTGGGGCTGGGGATGGGGCCGGGGCTGGGAGCAGGGCTGGATCTGAGGTTGAGGCCGGGGCTGGGTACAGGGCTGGGGCCCGAGCTGGGGCAGGGCTGGGGTCTGGGCTGGGGCTGGGGCTGGGCTGGGTTCGGTGCAGGGCTGGGGCTGGGGCAGGGCTGGGGTCTGGGCTGGGGCTGGGTTCGGTGCAGGGCTGTGGCTGGGGCAGGACTGGGGCTGGGGACAGGGCTAGGGCCGGAGCTGGAGCAGGGCTGGGGCCGGGCTGGGGGCAGGGATGGGGATGAGGATGGGCCGGGCTGGGGGAACGGATGGGGCTGGGGCTTGGGCTGGGGATTGGGCTGGGGCAGGGTTGGGCCTGGGCTGGGACCGGGACTGGGCTGGGGTAGTACTGCAAGAAGGGGGGCCGCTTATTCGACCAATTTGATCAGCGGATTCCAACTTTATTGAGCATCAGACACATCTTATGTACAGTTTGCTATAATTATGCCCACTTGGCAACATACTATTGGTTGCTCTCTAACAGGTTACATCATTGTTTTCACAACTCTGTGGAATTCTTCTATCCGGCCTAATTGCTCTCTTTCCCAGATCTCGCCTCCTCCTTATCTTGCTTGCCTCCCATCTCAGGGGCAGCTGGACTTCAGCATACCAAGCAATCAGCACTTTCTCACATCCCCTACTCCGCCACTATATTATCAACAGAGAATTCTTCAAGGCCTGAATTGCACAGGTGTTCCTGAGACCCATGTCCCCTCTTGCTCAAAACAAACCCCAGCAACAATTCCCCCGTTTTTCTTTTGTGCAAGTAAGGCCTTGGAAGTTATTCTTTGAACACTTTGCATAATACAATTATAAACAAGTTTAACAATAATCGAAATGAGTACAATGATACCTAAGAACCTTAAAACTTACTACTATAATTAACAAACATATTTACATTAAGTCTGGGTATCCCTATCAGACACATCTGAAAAAGTTCAATCAATTCATTATTACCTGTTATGTTGCACCTTTATTTTCTCTAGGATGGTCAAAAATCATAATTTGTTTAATGGTAGCAAGATTTCTTTAATCTGTGAAGGTAGATCTGGCCAGGCTCTAGCTTCACAGACAGAAAACTTGCAGGCAATCAGCAAGAGCAAAAGAGCTTCATTGCTTTGCCCAATATAAAAATTACCCATAATAATGCGTTTTTGCTCATCCTAGTAATACTGATCTCTTATTGGTACCATTTGTTGATGTTTTCAATCGAAAATGAAAATGCATGTTGTGTTGTTATGAATTTTGATTTTCCCTCTAGGTGTGTAAAATTATAGCGAACTGGTGAGATAACATATAAATCCCTTCTCCCTACATTCAGTGTGGTAAGGGTCAAAGCATCCACTTTCACACATGCTCAATTGTGCAGGCTTCTTATCTGAAGAAAACAAATTCCCAGTTCTGAATGTTTATCTTTAAGACAGCTCCTTCTCAGCCGTGGTGTCTCCAATTAACCAGACAGTGTCCTTGCAAGTCTGCAAGATAGGTTTCTTTCCCTTTACCCTCTAAACAGGCCTCACAAGATCCTGACCCTTAATCCCAGTGCACTCTAAGTCTTACAATTTTAACACGAATCACCAGTATATTCATCACAATTCCCCCCGTTTTTTTTTTTTTTTTTTTTTTGTCACCATTGATTTGTGTTAAAATTTCCAGATATTTCAGAACCTTCTTAATTGGATCATAATTAAGTTCATCTGTTCTGATCACATTCTGATCATAATTCTCTACTTGTAACTTGTTGACATGAGCAATCCTACTTAAAGGTCTTAGTATTTTGTAACAACAATTGCAGAGTATTATGCATACAATATTACAATTATTCCAACAATATTACAAACAAATGTTCAAGCCAATTTAGATTTGGTAACCAGAAAGTTAATTTATCCCATATTTCTTTAAATCCACAAGAAGTATCATCTAAAGAAATCTGATGTAATATCTGATTGTGGTTTACAATCGCCTGTAAATCTGTTTCCACTTGTTTATCTAGATTAACATAACTATAACAACTTACATTTATGACTACACATACACACCCTTCCTTAACATATAAAAAATCCAAAGCTAATCTATTCGGAGTAGATATTTTCGAGAGACTATTGATTTCAATTTGCTGCACTTTTATTGCATCTGTGCTTGCATTTACTATGATTTCAACTGTAGCAGAAAAATTTACTATTGTTTTTTCTTTTCTCTCTGGTCTGATCAAGATTCCACACATGGGAACGTGGTTTTTGATTTCGATTGGACTACTTATGTACAAATAGGGTTAGGATAAAAATTAGGCTCCACCAGTATATGTTAACTCTGCCTCCTCGGCCTGCTGGGGTGCAACCAGCAGCCGGGTGTATTTTCTTCTCGGCAGCAGTTACAGTCTTCGGGAGCCCTACAGATTTTTTAACTCCTTAACCCACTTCAAAATTCCATTTGGAGTCTCTTCTCTACTTCCTTGGTTAGTTTGTTTACCATTTCCCATTGTGCTTTTGTTATTTCAATTCCTCTTCCTTCAAAATCTTATGTCTCTTACTTTTCCTTTTACTAATCCTTTTAATTATTCCTGATATTTCCCAACTAAAATTTCTCTAGTCTTTATTTCCCACTTATGCCAATCCCTTTCAATAATTTTCCATGGGGATTTAAATCCTTTTTCTCACCACAGAATAGGTTTTCTGTATTTACCAGCCCAAACTGCCTATTCTCAAATTCATCATTCAGGACAAAATATTTTTTTTTTTGATTGATGCTTTTGACCCCAGATTATCATAACAGTTATTGTGATCGATGTTCGACTTCATGGGAAATGCTGTTTCCTCTTAGTCTTGATTCTTCTGCACATTAGTGAAGGAATAGTTGTTAAAATTAATACCTATTTACTACAAACCTTAACTTATGCTAATACCAAAAAATCCTTAAAACCTTAAAAAACTATGTTAAAATTAATCCATCAAATCAGTGTCTAAAAAGAAATAAAATTGTTACATTAACTAAAAAACACTTTCCAAAATTAAAACCTGTTTATACATTCCTTAACTATACTACATGGAGCTCCTTTGAAATGCCTAGGCAGACAACTAAGAAGGTTCAAACCAAAAGAAAATCTTACAATTTGAACTCTTAACTAAGTGCATACACCTTACTGCAATTACTATGTACTAAGTACTTATAAATACCAAATGCTTACTTATTCATTATGCTTATTAGAAAAACTTAACAAAACTCTAAATAACAAATCTCTGAAAGACGTTACAATCAGAAATGACAAAATGAGTACTGTTGCTTTAAATCAAAACAGAGTAGTGCGGCTAAAGCCGCTGCGGGGGAAAGGGGTTGGGGGCTGCTGCCGTGGCAGCTGCTCCGCTGCTACTGTTGGCGTTTGTCGGTGTCGGTGGTGCGTCAGCCGGTACCGCCATGGTCGGAGCTGTCGGTATCCGCGGGGGCCGGCAGGGCTCGCGGGAGGAGAGCGGTGGCAGGAATACTGTAACCGCGAGCCTCCAAGCGCTCCATTTTTTTCTAAGAGGGGCCGTAAAGCAAAGTCGGCGCTGTTTGAATTCCTCGCTGCCGGTATTGTCTTCCGAATCCGAGCTGTCGCTGGCGATGTCAGAGGAAGGTGTTGATAAAAAGGGGTCGAACACACTGAGCTGCCTTTTTCCGGCTTTTCCCCCGCTGTGTGCAAACGGCAGTGGTGACGGCTAGTAAACGCGGTGTGGTCGCCGCAAGATGTATCGGGGGCGGCCCCAGTCGATCGGTCAACAGTTCTCAGACACATCTTTCAGCTGCAACTCAGATACACCTGGCGCTGCGTCTCGTCCTGACAAAGTTGCTCTAACTGCAGCAGCCATTTGCTGTTTCAGTTCATAGGTTTTAACACAGTTCATGCATTCTCGCCACGACTTTTGCAGCTTTATAGCAGTTTTATCACCACCTATAACCAAGTCCCACAACTTGTTCCTGTATTCTCTCCAACAAGCTTCATCAAAATAACTATCTCCGCTAGGGAAATGCCCTAAAGCGGATCTATGGGCCAAAAGTCCAGGCATTACTTTAGACGATATCTCCGCCTTACGCTTTTCGATGACACTGTATTTCGCCTGATGACTGCTTATAGGGTCGGCCTTGCCCTTTCGAGTTTGTGTGCAAAGGTACTAAGGCTGCCATAACCTGTTGACTATGCTCAAGCTGTTTTGTCATTGTCATTGACAACACCTCAGCCTGTTTTTGTAATCCCTTATCAATCACCTCCGTCAACATGGCCATCGGATTGCTTGGCAAGTCCTGAGCCCTCTGCAACAATGCGGCTACCGTCCATCTAGGATCTGCTGATGTAATAAGCTGTTGCGTCTGCTGGTTCCCATTCTGCATTAAACACTGCCTTAAAATTGCCTCTCGGATACCTTCTCCTACGCTTGCTGCTCTAAGTGCGGCAAGCAACTTATCTACAAATTCACCAAGAGGTTCCTGTCTACCTTGCTTAATTCCCATATAGTGAGGATTTGCATTTCCATCCTTCTGCTTTTCAAAAGCTCTCCTTACTATCTAGGCTGATGCTTGCAAAACAGGCGGCTGTAAAAGTGCCTGTAACTCTGGTCTCTCATACTGTCCCGTTCCACACAACTGATCTACTGTTACACCAAATAATGGATCGTTTTGCTGTCTTTGTACTCCAGCTGATTGTCTAGCTAGGTGTTCCCACTCATTCAAAAATGTCATAAATTGAGATGCTGTTAGGATCAGCTTCATAACATTATAAGAATCTCTAGATAACATATTATAGTTCATATAAATAAAATCAATCATCTGTCTAGCTGGTTCAGATTGAATCCCAAACTGACTCTCAGTCTGTCTTAATTGAGATAACAATTTCCATGGCAATTGGGTTACATCAGCCTGAACAACATTTTGCTCCCCAGGGACCTGTGTATACATTACTGGAAAAGCTTGATGTGAAGCAGCCAGCCGGCTAAACCCTTCCTGACTTCCTTCGGCATTTAAGTGTTCTGCAACCTTTTGCCAATACTCTGCGTGCTTTCTTGCATGATCTTTAACACCACCTCCAGGACCTACCGCCCTGTTTGTCTCCTCTCCCTCACCTACTTTCTTCTCCTCTACAATTTGCTCAGCTGAAAGAGACGGGGAAGGCTCCTCACCAGAGTCCTGCGTTACAGATTGTAATTCGACTCTGCCACCTAGCCCTTTTACACACGCAGCCTTCTCCTTTCTTAAATAATCCTGAACCTCTTCTGACAAAGGCAACCCAGAATGTGTAACACTTGCTCCATTTGGGTCCATATGATCTAATCGTACCCTGGCTTGATAAGCTGCCACTTGCTCCGCACGATGCTGATCCAATGCTGTCATAACCATCTTCCACCATTTTCCACACTCCTTTGCTCGTTTTTCATCATCTAACCCATGCAGCCACAAGTCTTGTCCAAACTTTTTCCACTGCAATCTTTCAAACACCTCATTTGGGTCCTTAAAATATCCTAACTCTTCTGCATAGCTTAACAGCGGCACCAACTCCTTTGTAAAATTTAACTTACACTGTCGCTTTTCTAAAAAGCATTTAAATAAATCATACGCTGCCTGCCTATCCATGTCCGTATTTAAACGTTAATACCTGTGCGCACAGTCCTCGTTTAAGCAGTTTCCGGCTCCACAGCGTCTTCGGCTTCAAGGCTGTCTTCCCTTTTCTTGCAGCCTCCGGTACTGCTATCCCGGGCCGGCCTTCTTCTTGCCTCCCGGCTTACTGCGAATCTCCCACGTCCTGAAGAACTTCTTAAACCCTAACGTTTGTCTTCATTAGGGTCCCGTGTTCGAGCGCCACTTACTGCAAGAAGGGGGCCGCTTATTCGACCAATTTGATCAGCGGATTCCAACTTTATTGAGCATCAGACACATCTTATATACAGTTTGCTATAATTATGCCCACTTGGCAACATACTATTGGTTGCTCTCTAAAAGGTTACATCATTGTTTTCACAACTCTGTGGAATTCTTCTATCCGGCCTAATTGCTCTCTTTCCCAGATCTCGTCTCCTCCTTATCTTGCTTGCCTCCCATCTCAGGGGCAGCTGGATTTCAGCATACCAAGCAATCAGCACTTTCTCACATCTCCTACTCCGCCACTATATTATCAACAGAGAATTCTTCAAGGCCTGAATTGCACAGGTGTTCCTGGGACCCATGTCCCCTCTTGCTCAAAACAAACCCCAGCAACAGGGTAGGGCCGGGGCAGGGGCTGGGCTGGGGACGAGGGTGGGGCTGGGGCAGGGGCTGGGGCTGGGGACAGGGCTGGGGCCGGGCTGGGGCTGGGTTCGGGGGAGGGCTGGGGCTGGGTCCAGGCCTGGGGCTGGGCTGAGAGCAGGGCTGGGCTAGGGCTGGGGCTGGGGCAGGGCTGGGTCCGGGCTGGGGCTGGGGCTGGGGCTAGGGCTGGGGCCGGGGCTGGAGCAGGACTGGGGCTGGTTACAGGGCTGGGGCCCGAGCTGGGGCAGGGCTGGGGTCTGGGCTGGGGCTGGGTTCCGTGCAGGCCTGGGGCTGGGGCTGGGCTGGGGCTGGGGCTGGGCTGGGTTTGGTGCAGGGCTGGGGCTGGGGCAGGGCTGGGGTCTGGGCTGGGGCTGGGTTCGGTGCAGGGCTGGGGCTGGGGCTGGGACTGGGGCAGAGCTGGGGCTGGGACTGGGGCAGAGCTGGGGCTGGGCTGGGGCTGGGGCTGGGCTGGGGGCCAGGATGGGGCGGGGGCTGTGCTGTGGCTGGGTCCGGGGCTGTGGCTGGGACTGGGGCAGGGCTGGGGCTGGGGCAGGACTGGGGCTGGGGACAGGGCTAGGGCCGGAGCTGGGGCAGGGCTGGGGCCGGGCTGGGGGCAGGGCTGGGGATGGGGGTGGGCCAGGCTGGGGGAACGGATGGCGCTGGGGCTTGGGCTGGGGATTGGGCTGGAGCAGGGCTGGGCCTGTGCTGGGACCGGGACTGGGCTGGGGTAGGGCTGGGGCAGGGGCTGGGCTGGGGACGAGGGTGGGTCTGGGGACAGGGCTGGGGCGAGGCTGTGGCTTGGTCTGGGCTGGGGCAGGGCTGGGGCTGGGGCTGAGGCCGGGGGTGGGGGTGGGGCTGGGGCTGGGGCAGGGACAGGGCTGGGGCTAGTGCTGGGGCAGGTCTGGGGCTGGGGCTGGGCTGGGGCTGGGCTGAGGGCAGGGCTGGGCTAGGGCTGGGGGCAGGGCTGGGCTAGCGCTGGGCGGGGGCCGAGTTTGGGGCTGGGGTCCGGGATGGGGCTGTGGCTGGGGCTGGGGATTGGGCTGGGGCAGGGTTGGGGCTGGGCTGGGACCGGGACTGGGCTGGGGCTGGGGCTGTAGGCTGGGCTGGGTCCGGGGCTGGGTCAGTGGCTGAGGCTGGTGCTGGGTGTTGGGAAGTGATGGGGCTGGGGCAGGGCTGGGGCTAGGGCTGAGGTATGGGTAGGGTTGGGGCTGGATTGGGGCCAGGGCTGGGGCAGGACTAGGCTTGAGGCTGGGCCTTGGGCTGGGGCTGGGTTGGCGCAGGGCTGGGGCTGAGGCTGGAGACGGGGCTGGGGCAGGAGCCAGGGCTGGGGCAGGGCTGGGGCAGGTCTGGGGCTGGGACAGGGTCCAGGGCTGGGGTGGGGGCTGGGGTGAGGTCAGGGCTGGGGCAGGGCTGGGGATGGGGGCTGGGCTGGGGCAGGGCTGGGGCTGGGGCTGGGGCTGGAGGCTAGGCTGGGGCCGGGCTGGGGCAGGGGCAGGGCTGAGGGCAGGGCTGGGGCAGGGCTGGGGATGGGGGCTGGGATGGGGCAGGACTGGGGCTGGGGCAGGGGCCTGGGCTGGGGACAGGGCTTGGGCCGGAGCTGGGGCGGGGCTGGGGCCGGACTAGGGCTGGGTTCAAGGCAGGGCTGGGGCTGGGTCCAGGGCTGGGGCTGGGCTAGGGGCAGGGATTGGGCGGGGGCTGGGCTGTGGCTGGGGCTGGGCTGGGGCCGAGGGTGGGGCTGGCGCAGGGGCCGGGGCTATGGACAGGGTTGGGGCCCGAGCTGGGGCAGGGCTGGGGCTGGATCCAAGCCTGGGGCTGGGCTGAGGGCAGGGCTGGGCTAGGTCTGGGCTGGAGCTGGAGCTGGGCCCAGGGCAGGGGCTGGGCTGTGGCTGGGGCTGGGCTGGGTCAGGGCTGGGCTAGGGCTGGGCTGGAGCTGGAGCTGGGCCCAGGGCAGGGGCTGGGCTGTGGCTGGGGCTGGGCTGGGGCAGGGCTGGGTCCAGGGCTGGGGCTGGGCTGTGGCTGGGGCTGGACTGGAGCAGGGCTGGGTGCAGGGCTGGGGCTGGGGCAGGGCTAGGTTAGGGCTGGGCAGGGGCCGGGGCTGGGCCTGGAGCTGGGCTGGGGCCAAGGGTGGGGCTAGGGCTGGGGCTGGGGGCTGGGCTGGGGCAGGACTGGGGCTGGGGCTGGGCTGGGGCTGGGCTGCGGACAGGCCTGGGCTAGGGCTGGGCTAGGGCCGAGGCTGGCGCTGGGGCTGGGGAAGGGCTGGGGCTGGGCTGGGGATGGAGTTGGGGTCAGGGATGGGGATGGGGCTGGGCTGGGCTGGGCTGGGGGCCGGGATGGGGCTGTGGCTGGGGCTGGGGCTTGGGCTGGGGAAGGGGCCTGGGCTGGGGACAGGGCTAGGGCCGGAGCTGGGGCAGGGCTGAGGCTGGGCTGGGGCAGGGCTGGGCTAGGGCTGGGCTGGGGCCGGGGCTTGGGGTGGGATTGGGGCTGGGGCTGCGGACAGGGCTGTGGCTGGGCTGGGGGCAGGGGCACAGGCCGGGGCTGGGGACAGGGCTAGGGCTGGGGGTGGGGCTGGGCTGGGGCAGGGCTGGGTCCAGGGCTGGGGCTGGGCTGTGGCTGGGGCTGGGCTGAGGGCAGGGCTGGGCTAGGGCTGGGGCTGGGGCAGGGCTAGGGCTGGGGCTGGGCAGGGGCCGGGGCTGGGGCCGGGGCTGAGGCTGGGACAGGGGCAGGGCTGGGGCTGGGGCTGGGGCCGGGGCTGGGTAGAAGCCAGGAATGGGGTAGGGGATGGGGCTGGGGACAGGGCTAGGGCCAGGGCTGGGGCTGGGGCTGGGCTGGGGCCGGGGCTTGGGGTGGGATTGGGGCTGGGGCTGCGGACAGGGCTGTGGCTGGGCTGGGGGCAGGGGCACAGGCCGGGGCTGGGGACAGGGCTAGGGCTGTGGCTGGGGCTGGGCTGGGGATGGGGCTGGGTAGAATCCAGGGCTGGGGTAGGGGATGGAGCTGGGGACAGGGCTAGGGCCAGGGCTGGGGCTGGGCTGGGGCCGGGGCTTGGGGTGGGATTGGGGCTGGGGCTGCGGACAGGGCTGTGGCTGGGCTGGGGGCAGGGGCACAGGCCGGGGCTGGGGACAGGGCTAGGGCCAGGGCTGGGGCTGGGCTGGGGCTGGGGCCGGGGCTGGGGAAGGGCTGGGTCCAGGGCTGGGGCTGGGCTGTGGCTGGGGCTGGGCTGAGGGCAGGGCTGGGCTAGGGCTGGGGCTGGGGCAGGGCTAGTTTAGGGCTGGGCAGGGGCTGGGGCTGGGGCCGGGGCTGAGGCTGGGACTGGGGCAGGGCTGGGGCTGGGGCTGGGGCTGGGGCCGGGGCTGGGTAGAAGCCAGGGCTGGGGTAGGGGCTGGGGCTGGGGCAGGGCTGGGGCAGGGCTGGGGCTGGATCCAGGCCTGGGGCTGGGCTGAGGGCAGGGCTGGGCTAGGTCTGGACCTGGAGCAGGGCGGAGGCTGGGTCAGGGCTGGGCTAGGGCTGGGCTGGGGCTGGAGCTGTGTCCAGGGCAGGGGCTGGGCTGTGGCTGGGGCTGGGCTGGGGCAGGGCTGGGTCCAGGGCTGGGGCTGGGCTGTGGCTGGGGCTGGGCTGGGGCCGAGGGTGGGGCTGGGGCTGGGGCTGGGTCCAGGGCTGGGGCTGGGCTGGGGCTGGGCTGGGGCTGGGGATGGGGCTGGGTCCAGGGCTGGGGCTGGGGCTGGGCTGGGGCAAGGCTGGGGCTGGAGCTGGGCTGGGGCTGAAAGTGGGGCTAGGGCTGGGGCTGGGGCTGGGCTGGGGCCAAGGATGGGGCAGGAGCCAGTGCTGGGGCAGGGCTGGGGCAGGTGTGGGGCTGGGACAGGGTCCAGGGCTGGGGTGGGGGCTGGGCAGGGGCCGGGCCTGGGGCTGGAGCTGGGCTGGGGCCGAGGGTGGGGCTAGGGCTGGGGCTGGGGGCTGGGCTGGGGCAGGACTGGGGCTGGGGCTGGGCTGGGGCTGGGCTGCGGACAGGCCTGGGCTAGGGCTGGGCTAGGGCCGAGGCTGGGGCTGGGGCTGGGGAAGGGCTGGGGCTGGGCTGGGGATGGAGTTGGGGTCAGGGATGGGGATGGGGCAGGGCTGGGCTGGGCTGGGGGCCGGGATGGGGCTGTGGCTGTGTCTGGGGCTTGGGCTGGGGCAGGGGCCTGGGCTGGGGACAGGGCTAGGGCCGGAGCTGGGGCAGGGCTGAGGCCGGGCTGGGGCAGGGCTGGGCTGGGCTGGGCTGGGGCCGGGGCTTGGGGTGGGATTGGGGCTGGGGCTGCGGACAGGGCTGTGGCTGGGCTGGGGGCAGGGGCACAGGCTGGGGCTGGGGACAGGGCTAGGGCTGGGGGTGGGGCTGGGCTGGGGCAGGGCTGGGTTCAGGGCTGGGGCTGGGATGTGCCTGGGGCTGGGCCAGGGCTGGGCTAGGGCCGAGGCTGGGGCAGGGCTAGGGCTGGGGCTGGGGCAGGGCTAGGTTAGGGCTGGGCAGGGGCCGGGGCTGGGGCCGGGGCTGAGGCTGGGACTGGGGCAGGGCTGGGGCTGGGGCTGGGGCCGGGGGCTGGGTAGAAGCCAGGAATGGGGTAGGGGACGGGGCTGGGGACAGGGCTAGGGCCAGGGCTGGGGCTGGGCTGGGGCCGGGGCTTGGGGTGGGATTGGGGCTGGGGCTGCGGACAGGGCTGTGGCTGGGCTGGGGGCAGGGGCACAGGCCGGGGCTGGGGACAGGGCTAGGGCTGGGGCTGGGGCTGGGCTGGGGCCGGGGCTGGGGAAGGGCTGGGGCTGGGCTGGGGCTGGATTGGGGCCAGGGCTGGGGCAGGACTAGGCTTGAGGCTGGGCCTTGGGCTGGGGCTGGCTGGAGCAGGGCTGGGGCCGGGGCTGGGTCTGGGACTGAAGCTGGGGCAGGGCTGGGTCCAGGGCTGGGGCTGGGCTGTGGCTGGGGCTGGGCTGAGGGCAGGGCTGGGCTAGGGCTGGGGCTGGGGCAGGGCTAGTTTAGGGCTGGGCAGGGGCCGGGGCTGGGGCCGGGGCTGAGGCTGGGACTGGGGCAGGGCTGGGGCTGGGGCTGGGGCTGGGGCCGGGGCTGGGTAGAAGCCAGGGCTGGGGTAGGGGACGGGGCTGGGGACAGGGCTAGGGCCAGGGCTGGGGCTGGGCTGGGGCTGGGGCTGGGGCTGGGGCAGGGCTGGGGCAGGGCTGGGGCTGGATCCAGGCCTGGGGCTGGGCTGAGGGCAGGGCTGGGCTAGGTCTGGACCTGGAGCAGGGCGGAGGCTGGGTCAGGGCTGGGCTAGGGCTGGGCTGGGGCTGGAGCTGGGTCCAGGGCAGGGGCTGGGCTGTGGCTGGGGCTGGGCTGGGGCAGGGCTGGGTCCAGGGCTGGGGCTGGGCTGTGGCTGGGGCTGGGCTGGGGGCCGAGGGTGGGGCTGGGGCTGGGGCTGGGTCCAGGGCTGGGGCTGGGCTGGGGCTGGGGCTGGGCTGGGGCTGGGGATGGGGCTGGGTCCAGGGCTGGGGCTGGGGCTGGGCTGGGGCAAGGCTGGGGCTGGAGCTGGGCTGGGGCTGAAAGTGGGGCTAGGGCTGGGGCTGGGGCTGGGCTGGGGCCAAGGATGGTGCAGGAGCCAGTGCTGGGGCAGGGCTGGGGCAGGTGTGGGGCTGGGACAGGGTCCAGGGCTGGGGTGGGGGCTGGGCAGGGGCCGGGCCTGGGGCTGGAGCTGGGCTGGGGCCGAGGGTGGGGCTAGGGCTGGGGCTGGGGGCTGGGCTGGGGCAGGACTGGGGCTGGGACTGGGCTGGGGCTGGGCTGCGGACAGGCCTGGGCTAGGGCTGGGCTAGGGCCGAGGCTGGGGCTGGGGCTGGGGAAGGGCTGGGGCTGGGCTGGGGATGGAGTTGGGGTCAGGGATGGGGATGGGGCAGGGCGGGGCTGGGCTGGGGGCCGGGATGGGGCTGTGGCTGGGGAAGGGCTGGGGCTGGGCTGGGGCTGGATTGGGGCCAGGGCTGGGGTAGGACTAGGCTTGAGGCTGGGCCTTGGGCTGGGGCTGGCTGGAGCAGGGCTGGGGCCGGGGCTGGGTCTGGGACTGAAGCTGGGGCAGGGCTGGGGCCGGGGCTGGGGCAGGGCTGGGGCAGGGCTGGGGTCAGGCTGGGGCTGGCGCTGGGTTGAGGGCAGGGCTGGGGCAGGGCTGGGGCTGGGGACTGGGCTGGGGCAGGGCTAGGTTAGGGCTGGGCAGGGGCCGGGCCTGGGGCTGGAGCTGGGCTGGGGCCGAGGCTGGGGCTGGGGCTGGGGAAGGGCTGGGGCTGGGCTGGGGATGGGGTTGGGGTCAGGGATGGGGATGGGGCTGGGCGGGGCTGGGCTGGGCTGGGGGCCAGGATGGGGCTGTGGCTGTGTCTGGGGCTTGGGCTGGGGTGGGGCTAGGGCCGGAGCTGGGGCAGGGCTGGGGCCGGGCTGGGGCCGGGGCTTGGGGTGGGATTGGGGCTGGGGCTGCGGACAGGGCTGTGGCTGGGCTGGGGGCAGGGGCACAGGCCGGGGCTGGGGACAGGGCTAGGGCTGGGGGTGGGGCTGGGCTGGGGGTGGGGCCGGGGCTGGGGCAGGGCTGGGGCAGGGCTGAGCTAGGTCTGGAGCTGGAGCAGGGCAGAGGCTGGTTCAGGGCTGGGCTAGGGCTGGGCTGGGGCTGGAGCTGGGTCCAGGGCAGGGGCTGGGCTGTGGCTGGGGCTGGGCTGGGGCAGGGCTGGGTCCAGGGCTGGGGCTGGGCTGTGGCTGGGGCTGGGCTGGGGCCGAGGGTGGGGCTGGGGCTGGGTCCAGGGCTGGGGCTGGGCTGGGGCTGGGGATGGGGCTGGGTACAGGGCTGGGGCTGGGGCTGGGCTGGGGCAAGGCTGGGGCTGGAGCTGGGCTGGGGCTGAGGGTGGGGCTAGGGCTGGGGCTGGGGCTGGGCTGGGGCCGAGGATGGGGCAGGAGCCAGGGCTGCGGCAGGGCTGGAGGCTAGGCTGGGGCCGGGCTGGGGCAGGGGCAGGGCTGAGGGCAGGGCTGGGGCAGGGCTGGGGATGGGGGCTGGGATGGGGCAGGACTGGGGCTGGGGCAGGGGCCTGGGCTGGGGACAGGGCTTGGGCCGGAGCTGGGGCAGGGCTGGGGCCGGACTAGGGCTGGGTTCAAGGCAGGGCTGGGGCTGGGTCCAGGGCTGGGGCTGGGCTAGGGGCAGGGATTGGGCGGGGGCTGGGCTGTGGCTGGGGCTGGGCTGGGGCCGAGGGTGGGGCTGGCGCAGGGGCCGGGGCTATGGACAGGGTTGGGGCCCGAGCTGGGGCAGGGCTGGGGCTGGATCCAAGCCTGGGGCTGGGCTGAGGGCAGGGCTGGGCTAGGTCTGGAGCTGGAGCAGGGCGGAGGCTGGGTCAGGGCTGGGCTAGGGCTGGGCTGGAGCTGGAGCTGGGCCCAGGGCAGGGGCTGGGCTGTGGCTGGGGCTGGGCTGGGGCAGGGCTGGGTCCAGGGCTGGGGCTGGGCTGTGGCTGGGGCTGGACTGGAGCAGGGCTGGGTGCAGGGCTGGGGCTGGGGCAGGGCTAGGTTAGGGCTGGGCAGGGGCCGGGGCTGGGCCTGGAGCTGGGCTGGGGCCAAGGGTGGGGCTAGGGCTGGGGCTGGGGGCTGGGCTGGGGCAGGACTGGGGCTGGGGCTGGGCTGGGGCTGGGCTGCGGACAGGCCTGGGCTAGGGCTGGGCTAGGGCCGAGGCTGGCGCTGGGGCTGGGGAAGGGCTGGGGCTGGGCTGGGGATGGAGTTGGGGTCAGGGATGGGGATGGGGCTGGGCTGGGCTGGGCTGGGGGCCGGGATGGGGCTGTGGCTGGGGCTGGGGCTTGGGCTGGGGAAGGGGCCTGGGCTGGGGACAGGGCTAGGGCCGGAGCTGGGGCAGGGCTGAGGCTGGGCTGGGGCAGGGCTGGGCTAGGGCTGGGCTGGGGCCGGGGCTTGGGGTGGGATTGGGGCTGGGGCTGCGGACAGGGCTGTGGCTGGGCTGGGGGCAGGGGCACAGGCCGGGGCTGGGGACAGGGCTAGGGCTGGGGGTGGGGCTGGGCTGGGGCAGGGCTGGGTCCAGGGCTGGGGCTGGGCTGTGGCTGGGGCTGGGCTGAGGGCAGGGCTGGGCTAGGGCTGGGGCTGGGGCAGGGCTAGGGCTGGGGCTGGGCAGGGGCCGGGGCTGGGGCCGGGGCTGAGGCTGGGACAGGGGCAGGGCTGGGGCTGGGGCTGGGGCCGGGGCTGGGTAGAAGCCAGGAATGGGGTAGGGGATGGGGCTGGGGACAGGGCTAGGGCCAGGGCTGGGGCTGGGGCTGGGTTGGGGCCGGGGCTTGGGGTGGGATTGGGGCTGGGGCTGCGGACAGGGCTGTGGCTGGGCTGGGGGCAGGGGCACAGGCCGGGGCTGGGGACAGGGCTAGGGCTGGGGCTGGGGCTGGGCTGGGGCCGGGGCTGGGTAGAAGCCAGGGCTGGGGTAGGGGATGGAGCTGGGGGACAGGGCTAGGGCCAGGGCTGGGGCTGGGCTGGGGCCGGGGCTTGGGGTGGGATTGGGGCTGGGGCTGCGGACAGGGCTGTGGCTGGGCTGGGGGCAGGGGCACAGGCCGGGGCTGGGGACAGGGCTAGGGCCAGGGCTGGGGCTGGGCTGGGGCCGGGGCTGGGTAGAAGCCAGGGCTGGGGTAGGGGATGGAGCTGGGGATAGGGCTAGGGCCAGGGCTGGGGCTGGGCTGGGGCTGGGGCCAGGGCTGGGGCAGGGCTGGGGTCGGGCTGGGGCTGGGGCTGGGGTGAGGGCAGGGCTGGGGCTGGGCTGGGGCTGGGCTGCGGACAGGGCTGGGCTAGGGCTGGGCTAGGGCCGAGGCTGGGGCTGGGGCTGGGGAAGGGCTGGGGCTGGGCTGGGGCTGGATTGGGGCCAGGGCTGGGGCAGGACTAGGCTTGAGGCTGGGCCTTGGGCTGGGGCTGGCTGGAGCAGGGCTGGGGCCGGGGCTGGGTCTGGGACTGAAGCTGGGGCAGGGCTGGGTCCAGGGCTGGGGCTGGGCTGTGGCTGGGGCTGGGCTGAGGGCAGGGCTGGGCTAGGGCTGGGGCTGGGGCAGGGCTAGTTTAGGGCTGGGCAGGGGCCGGGGCTGGGGCCGGGGCTGAGGCTGGGACTGGGGCAGGGCTGGGGCTGGGGCTGGGGCTGGGGCCGGGGCTGGGTAGAAGCCAGGGCTGGGGTAGGGGACGGGGCTGGGGACAGGGCTAGGGCCAGGGCTGGGGCTGGGCTGGGGCTGGGGCTGGGGCTGGGGCAGGGCTGGGGCAGGGCTGGGGCTGGATCCAGGCCTGGGGCTGGGCTGAGGGCAGGGCTGGGCTAGGTCTGGACCTGGAGCAGGGCGGAGGCTGGGTCAGGGCTGGGCTAGGGCTGGGCTGGGGCTGGAGCTGTGTCCAGGGCAGGGGCTGGGCTGTGGCTGGGGCTGGGCTGGGGCAGGGCTGGGTCCAGGGCTGGGGCTGGGCTGTGGCTGGGGCTGGGCTGGGGCCGAGGGTGGGGCTGGGGCTGGGGCTGGGTCCAGGGCTGGGGCTGGGCTGGGGCTGGGGCTGGGCTGGGGCTGGGGATGGGGCTGGGTCCAGGGCTGGGGCTGGGGCTGGGCTGGGGCAAGGCTGGGGCTGGAGCTGGGCTGGGGCTGAAAGTGGGGCTAGGGCTGGGGCTGGGGCTGGGCTGGGGCCAAGGATGGGGCAGGAGCCAGTGCTGGGGCAGGGCTGGGGCAGGTGTGGGGCTGGGACAGGGTCCAGGGCTGGGGTGGGGGCTGGGCAGGGGCCGGGCCTGGGGCTGGAGCTGGGCTGGGGCCGAGGGTGGGGCTAGGGCTGGGGCTGGGGGCTGGGCTGGGGCAGGACTGGGGCTGGGGCTGGGCTGGGGCAGGGCTGCGGACAGGCCTGGGCTAGGGCTGGGCTAGGGCCGAGGCTGGGGCTGGGGCTGGGGAAGGGCTGGGGCTGGGCTGGGGATGGAGTTGGGGTCAGGGATGGGGATGGGGCTGGGCTGGGCTGGGCTGGGGGCCGGGATGGGGCTGTGGCTGGGGAAGGGCTGGGGCTGGGCTGGGGCTGGATTGGGGCCAGGGCTGGGGTAGGACTAGGCTTGAGGCTGGGCCTTGGGCTGGGGCTGGCTGGAGCAGGGCTGGGGCTGGGGCTGGGTCTGGGACTGAAGCTGGGGCAGGGCTGGGGCCGGGGCTGGGGCAGGGCTGGGGCAGGGCTGGGGTCGGGCTGGGGCTGGCGCTGGGTTGAGGGCAGGGCTGGGGCAGGGCTGGGGCTGGGGACTGGGCTGGGGCAGGGCTAGGTTAGGGCTGGGCAGGGGCCGGGCCTGGGGCTGGAGCTGGGCTGGGGCCGAGGGTGGGGCTAGGGCTGGGGCTGGGGGCTGGGCTAGGGCCGAGGCTGGGGCTGGGGCTGGGGAAGGGCTGGGGCAGGACTGGGGCTGGGACTGGGCTGGGGCTGGGCTGCGGACAGGCCTGGGCTAGGGCTGGGCTAGGGCCGAGGCTGGGGCTGGGGCTGGGGAAGGGCTGGGGCTGGGCTGGGGATGGAGTTGGGGTCAGGGATGGGGATCGGGCTGGGCGGGGCTGGGCTGGGGGCCGGGATGGGGCTGTGGCTGGGGAAGGGCTGGGGCTGGGCTGGGGCTGGATTGGGGCCAGGGCTGGGGTAGGACTAGGCTTGAGGCTGGGCCTTGGGCTGGGGCTGGCTGGAGCAGGGCTGGGGCCGGGGCTGGGTCTGGGACTGAAGCTGGGGCAGGGCTGGGGCCGGGGCTGGGGCAGGGCTGGGGCAGGGCTGGGGTCGGGCTGGGGCTGGCGCTGGGTTGAGGGCAGGGCTGGGGCAGGGCTGGGGCTGGGGACTGGGCTGGGGCAGGGCTAGGTTAGGGCTGGGCAGGGGCCGGGCCTGGGGCTGGAGCTGGGCTGGGGCCGAGGGTGGGGCTAGGGCTGGGGCTGGGGGCTGGGCTAGGGCCGAGGCTGGGGCTGGGGCTGGGGAAGGGCTGGGGCTGGGCTGGGGATGGGGTTGGGGTCAGGGATGGGGATGGGGCTGGGCGGGGCTGGGCTGGGCTGGGGGCCAGGATGGGGCTGTGGCTGTGTCTGGGGCTTGGGCTGGGGTGGGGCTAGGGCCGGAGCTGGGGCAGGGCTGGGGCCGGGCTGGGGCCGGGGCTTGGGGTGGGATTGGGGCTGGGGCTGCGGACAGGGCTGTGGCTGGGCTGGGGGCAGGGGCACAGGCCGGGGCTGGGGACAGGGCTAGGGCTGGGGGGTGGGGCTGGGCTGGGGGTGGGGCCGGGGCTGGGGCAGGGCTGGGGCAGGGCTGAGCTAGGTCTGGAGCTGGAGCAGGGCAGAGGCTGGTTCAGGGCTGGGCTAGGGCTGGGCTGGGGCTGGAGCTGGGTCCAGGGCAGGGGCTGGGCTGTGGCTGGGGCTGGGCTGGGGCAGGGCTGGGTCCAGGGCTGGGGCTGGGCTGTGGCTGGGGCTGGGCTGGGGCCGAGGGTGGGGCTGGGGCTGGGTCCAGGGCTGGGGCTGGGCTGGGGCTGGGGATGGGGCTGGGTCCAGGGCTGGGGCTGGGGCTGGGCTGGGGCAAGGCTGGGGCTGGAGCTGGGCTGGGGCTGAAAGTGGGGCTAGGGCTGGGGCTGGGGCTGGGCTGGGGCCAAGGATGGGGCAGGAGCCAGTGCTGGGGCAGGGCTGGGGCAGGTGTGGGGCTGGGACAGGGTCCAGGGCTGGGGTGGGGGCTGGGCAGGGGCCGGGCCTGGGGCTGGAGCTGGGCTGGGGCCGAGGGTGGGGCTAGGGCTGGGGCTGGGGGCTGGGCTGGGGCAGGACTGGGGCTGGGGCTGGGCTGGGGCTGGGCTGCGGACAGGCCTGGGCTAGGGCTGGGCTAGGGCCGAGGCTGGGGCTGGGGCTGGGGAAGGGCTGGGGCTGGGCTGGGGATGGAGTTGGGGTCAGGGATGGGGATGGGGCAGGGCTGGGCTGGGCTGGGGGCCGGGATGGGGCTGTGGCTGTGTCTGGGGCTTGGGCTGAGGCAGGGGCCTGGGCTGGGGACAGGGCTAGGGCCGGAGCTGGGGCAGGGCTGAGGCCGGGCTGGGGCAGGGCTGGGCTAGGGCTGGGCTGGGGCCGGGGCTTGGGGTGGGATTGGGGCTGGGGCTGCGGACAGGGCTGTGGCTGGGCTGGGGGCAGGGGCACAGGCTGGGGCTGGGGACAGGGCTAGGGCTGGGGGTGGGGCTGGGCTGGGGCAGGGCTGGGTTCAGGGCTGGGGCTGGGCTGTGCCTGGGGCTGGGCCAGGGCTGGGCTAGGGCCGAGGCTGGGGCAGGGCTAGGGCTGGGGCTGGGGCAGGGCTAGGTTAGGGCTGGGCAGGGGCCGGGGCTGGGGCCGGGGCTGAGGCTGGGACTGGGGCAGGGCTGGGGCTGGGGCTGGGGCCGGGGCTGGGTAGAAGCCAGGAATGGGGTAGGGGATGGGGCTGGGGACAGGGCTAGGGCCAGGGCTGGGGCTGGGCTGGGGCCGGGGCTTGGGGTGGGATTGGGGCTGGGGCTGCGGACAGGGCTGTGGCTGGGCTGGGGGCAGGGGCACAGGCCGGGGCTGGGGACAGGGCTAGGGCTGGGGCTGGGGCTGGGCTGGGGCCGGGGCTGGGTAGAAGCCAGGGCTGGGGTAGGGGATGGAGCTGGGGACAGGGCTAGGGCCAGGGCTGGGGCTGGGCTGGGGCTGGGGCCGGGGCTGGGGCAGGGCTGGGGTCGGGCTGGGGCTGGGGCTGGGGTGAGGGCAGGGCTGGGGCTGGGCTGGGGCTGGGCTGTGGACAGGGCTGGGCTAGGGCTGGGCTAGGGCCGAGGCTGGGGCTGGGGCTGGGGAAGGGCTGGGGCTGGGCTGGGGCTGGATTGGGGCCAGGGCTGGGGCAGGACTAGGCTTGAGGCTGGGCCTTGGGCTGGGGCTGGCTGGAGCAGGGCTGGGGCCGGGGCTGGGTCTGGGACTGGAGCTAGGGCAGGGCTGGGTCCAGGGCTGGGGCTGGGCTGTGGCTGGGGCTGGGCTGAGGGCAGGGCTGGGCTAGGGCTGGGGCTGGGGCAGGGCTGGGGCTGGGGACTGGGCTGGGGCAGGGCTAGGTTAGGGCTGGGCAGGGGCCGGGCCTGGGGCTGGAGCTGGGCTGGGGCCGAGGGTGGGGCTAGGGCTGGGGCTGGGGGCTGGGCTAGGGCCGAGGCTGGGGCTGGGGCTGGGGAAGGGCTGGGGCTGGGCTGGGGATGGGGTTGGGGTCAGGGATGGGGATGGGGCTGGGCGGGGCTGGGCTGGGCTGGGGGCCAGGATGGGGCTGTGGCTGTGTCTGGGGCTTGGGCTGGGGTGGGGCTAGGGCCGGAGCTGGGGCAGGGCTGGGGCCGGGCTGGGGCCGGGGCTTGGGGTGGGATTGGGGCTGGGGCTGCGGACAGGGCTGTGGCTGGGCTGGGGGCAGGGGCACAGGCCGAGGCTGGGGACAGGGCTAGGGCTGGGGGTGGGGCTGGGCTGGGGGTGGGGCCGGGGCTGGGGCAGGGCTGGGGCAGGGCTGAGCTAGGTCTGGAGCTGGAGCAGGGCAGAGGCTGGTTCAGGGCTGGGCTAGGGCTGGGCTGGGGCTGGAGCTGGGTCCAGGGCAGGGGCTGGGCTGTGGCTGGGGCTGGGCTGGGGCAGGGCTGGGTCCAGGGCTGGGGCTGGGCTGTGGCTGGGGCTGGGCTGGGGCCGAGGGTGGGGCTGGGGCTGGGTCCAGGGCTGGGGCTGGGCTGGGGCTGGGGATGGGGCTGGGTCCAGGGCTGGGGCAAGGCTGGGGCTGGAGCTGGGCTGGGGCTGAGGGTGGGGCTAGGGCTGGGGCTGGGGCTGGGCTGGGGCCAAGGATGGGGCAGGAGCCAGGGCTGGGGCAGGGCTGGGGCAGGTCTGGGGCTGGGACAGGGTCCAGGGCTGGGGTGGGGGCTGGGGTGAGGGCAGGGCTGGGGCAGGGCTGGGTCTGGGGGCTGGGCTGGGGCAGGGCTGGGTCTGGGGGCTGGGCTGGGGCAGGGCTGGAGCTGGGGCTGGAGGCTAGGCTGGGGCCGGGCTGGGGCAGGGGCAGGGCTGAGGGCAGGGCTGGGGCAGGGCTGGGGATGGGGGCTGGGATGGGGCAGGACAGGGGCTGGGGAAGGGGCCTGGGCTGGGGACAGGGCTTGGGCCGGAGCTGGGGCAGGGCTGGGGCCGGACTAGGGCTGGGTTCAAGGCAGGGCTGGGGCTGGGTCCAGGGCTGGGGCTGGGCTGAGGGCAGGGCTGGGCTAGGGCTGGGGCTGGGGCAGGGCTGGGCTAGGGCTGGGCTGGGGCCGGGGCTGGGACAGGACTGGGGCTGGGTCCAGGGCTGTGGCTGGGCTGTGGCTGGGGCTGGGCTGGGGCTGGGGCTGGGCTGAGGGCAGGGCTGGGCTAGGGCTGGGGCTGGGGCAGGGCTAGGTTAGGGCTGGGCAGGGGCCGGGGCTGGGACAGGACTGGGGCTGGGTCCAGGGCTGTGGCTGGGCTGTGGCTGGGGCTGGGCTGGGGCTGGGGCTGGGCTGAGGGCAGGGCTGGGCTAGGGCTGGGGCTGGGGCAGGGCTAGGTTAGGGCTGGGCAGGGGCCGGGGCTGGGGCCGGGGCTGAGGCTGGGACTGGGGCAGGGCTGGGGAAGGGCTGGGGCCGGGGCTGGGTAGAAGCCAGGGCTGGGGTAGGGGACGGGGCTGGGGATGGGGCTGGGGACAGGGCTAGGGCCGGAGCTGGTGCAGGGCTGGGGCTGGGCTGGGGCCGGGGCCGGGGCTGGGGCAGGGCTGGGGTCGGGCTGGGGCTGGGGCTGGGCTGAGGACAGGGCTGGGGCAGGGCTGGGGCTGGGGGCTGGGCTGGGGCAGGACTGGGGCTGGGGCTGGGCTGGGGCTGGGCTGAGGGCAGGGCTGGGCTAGGGCTGGGCTGGGGCTGAGGCTGGGGCTGGGGCTGGGGAAGGGCTCGGGCTGTGGTTGGGGTCAGGGATGGGGATGGTGCTGGGCTGGGCTGGGGGCCGGGATGGGTCTGTGGCTGGGGCTGGGGCAGGGCTGGGCTAGGGCTAGGGCTGGGCTGGGGCCGGGGCTGGGACAGGACTGGGGCTGGTTCCAGGGCTGTGGCTGGGCTGTGGCTGGGGCTGGGCTGGGGCAGGGCTGGGCCTGTGGCTGGGCTGGGGCTGGGGCTGGGCTGAGGGCAGGGCTGGGCTAGGGCTGGGGCTGGGGCAGGGCTAGGTTAGGGCTGGGCAGGGGCCGGGGCTGGGGCCGGGGCTGAGGCTGGGACTGGGGCAGGGCTGGGGAAGGGCTGGGGCCGGGGCTGGGTAGAAGCCAGGGCTGGGGTAGGGGACGGGGCTGGGGACGGGGCTGGGGACAGGGCTAGGGCTGGAGCTGGGTCAGGGCTGGGGCTGGGCTGGGGCTGGGGCCGGGGCTGGGGCAGGGCTGGGGTCGGGCTGGGGCTGGGGCTGGGCTGAGGACAGGGCTGGGGCAGGGCTGGGTCTGGGGTCTGGGCTGGGGCTGAGGCTGGGGCTGGGGCTGGGGAAGGGCTCGGGCTGTGGTTGGGGTCAGGGATGGGGATGGTGCTGGGCTGGGCTGGGGGCCGGGATGGGGCTGTGGCTGGGGCTGGGGCTTGGGCTGGGGCAGGGTTGGTGTTGAGGATTGTTTTGAACAAGAGGGTCCTTGGGTCCCAGGAACGCCTGTGCAATTCAGGCCTTGAAGAATTCTCTGTTGATAATATAGTGGCGCTGTAAGAGATGTGAGAAAGTGCTGATTGTTTGGTATGCTAAGTCCTGCTGCCCCTGAGAAGGGAGGCAAGCAAGATAAGGAGGAGGCGAGATCTGGGGAAGAGAGCAATTAGGCCGGATAGAAGAATTCTACGGAGTTGTGAAAACAATGATGTAACCTTTTAGAGAGCAACCAATAGTATGTTGTCAAGTGGGCATAATTATAGCAAACTGTATATAAGATGTGTCTGATACTCAATAAAGTTGGATTCCGCTGATCACATTGGTTGTTAAAGCGGCCCCTTCTTGCAGTAAGTGGCGCTTGAACACGGGACAAAGGTTAGGGTCTAAGAAGTTCTTCGGGACTTGGGAGATTCACAGTAAGCCGGAGGCAAGAAGAAGGCCGGCCCGGGATAGCAGTACAGGAGGCTGCAAGAAAAGGGAAGACAGCCTTGAAGCCGAAGACGCTGTAGAGCTGGGAACTGCTTAAACAAGGACTGTGCGCACAGGTATTAACGTTTAAATACGGACATGGATAGGCAGGCAGCGTATGATTTATTTAAATGCTTTTTAGAAAAGCGACAGTGTAAGTTAAATTTTACAAAGGAGTTGGTGCCGCTGTTAAGCTATGCAGGAGAGTTAGGATATTTTAAGGATCCAAATGAGGTATTTGAAAGATTGCAGTGGAAAAAGTTTGGACAAGACTTGTGGCTGCATGGCTTAGATGATGAAAAACGAGCAAAGGAGTGTGGAAAATGGTGGAAGATGGTTATGACAGCATTGGATCAGCATCGTGCGGAGCAAGTGGCAGCTTATCAAGCCAGGGTACGATTAGATCATATGGACCCAAATGGAGCAAGTGTTACACATTCTGGGTTGCCTTTGTCAGAAGAGGTTCAGGATTATTTAAGAAAGGAGAAGGCTGCGTGTGTAAAAGGGCTAGGTGGCAGAGTCGAATTACAATCTGTAACACAGGACTGGTGAGGAGCATTCCCCGTCTCTTTCAGCTGAGCAAATTGTAGAGGAGAAGAAAGTAGGTGAGGGAGAGGAGACAAACAGGGCGGTAGGTCCTGGAGGTGGTGTTAAAGATCATGCAAGAAAGCACGCAGAGTATTGGCAAAAGGTTGCAGAACACTTAAATGCCGAAGGAAGTCAGGAAGGGTTTAGCCGGCTGGCTGCTTCACATCAAGCTTTTCCAGTAATGTATACACAGGTCCCTGGGGAGCAAAATGTTGTTCAGGCTGATGTAACTCAATTGCCATGGAAATTGTTATCTCAATTAAGACAGACTGAGAGTCAGTTTGGGATTCAATCTGAACCAGCTAGACAGATGATTGATTTTATTTATATGAACTATAATATGTTACCTAGAGATTCTTATGATGTTATGAAGCTGATCCTAACAGCATCTCAATTTATGACATTTTTGAATGAGTGGGAACACCTAGCTAGACAAGCAGCTGGAGTACAAAGACAGCAAAACGATCCATTATTTGGTGTAACAGTAGATCAGTTGTGTGGAACGGGACAGTATGAGAGACCAGAGTTACAGGCACTTTTACAGCCGCCTGTTTTGCAAGCATCAGCCCAGATAGTAAGGAGAGCTTTTGAAAAGCAGAAGGATGGAAATGCAAATCCTCACTATATGGGAACTAAGCAAGGTAGACAGGAACCTCTTGGTGAATTTGTAGATAAGTTGCTTGCCGCACTTAGAGCAGCAAGCGTAGGAGAAGGTATCCGAGAGGCAATTTTAAGGCAGTGTTTAATGCAGAATGGGAACCAGCAGACGCAGCAGCTTATTACATCAGCAGATCCTAGATGGACGGTAGCCGAATTGTTGCAGAGGGCTCAGGACTTGCCAAGCAATCCGATGGCCATGTTGACGGAGGTGATTGATAAGGGATTACAAAAACAGGCTGAGGTGTTGTCAATGACAATGACAAAACAGCTTGAGCATAGTCAACAGGTTATGGCAGCCTTAGTACCTTTGCACACAAACTCGAAAGGGCAAGGCCAACCCTATAGACACTGATTTGATGGATTAATTTCAACATAGTTTTTTAAGGTTTTAAGGATTTTTTGGTATTAGCATAAGTTAAGGTTTGTAGTAAATAGGTATTAATTTTAACAACTATTCCTTCACTAATGTGCAGAAGAATCAAGACTAAGAGGAAACAGCATTTCCCATGAAGTCGAACATCGATCACAATAACTGTTATGATAATCTGGGGTCAAAAGCATCAATCAAAAAAATATTTTGTCCTGAATGCTGAATTAGAAAATAGGCAGTTTGGGCTGGTAAATACAGAAAACCTATTCTGTGGTGAGAAAAAGGATTTAAATCCCCATGGAAAATTATTGAAAGGGATTGGCATAAGTGGGAAATAAAGACTAGAGAAATTTTAGTTGGGAAATATCAGGAATAATTAAAAGGATTAGTAAAAGGAAAAGTAAGAGACATAAGATTTTGAAGGAAGAGGAATTGAAATAACAAAAGCACAATGGGAAATGGTAAACAAACTAACCAAGGAAGTAGAGAAGAGTCTACTAGAGAAGGGTCTGGGGCTGGGCTAGGGCAGGGCTGGGGCTGGGCTAGGGCAGGGCTGGGGCCAGGCTGGGACTGGGCTGAGGGCAGGGCTGGGCTAAGGCTGGGGCTGGGGTTGGGCTGGGGCCGGGGCTGGGCTGGGGCTGAGGGTGGGGCTGGGCTGGGGTCTGTGCCCGGTTGCTGGGGCAGGGCTGGGTTAGGGCTGGGGCTGAGGCTGGCGTTGGGGCTGGGAGCAGGGCTGGGACTGAGGTTGGGGCTGGGGCTAGGCTGGGGTTGAGCTGGGGCTGGGCTTCGGCCGGGGTTGGAATTGGGGCTGGGATAGGGCTGGGGCTGGGGCTGGGACAGGGCTGGGGCTGGATTGGGGCTGGAGCTGGGGCCAGGGCTGGGGCTGGGGCTAGAGGAAGGGCTGGTGTAGGGTTGGTGTGGGGGCTGGGGCAGAGCTGGGGCTGGGCTGGGGTCTGGGGAAGGAACTGGGTCTGGGGCTGGAGCCGGGGCTGGGGGCAGGGCTACAGCTGTGCTGGGACCTGGGGACAGACTGGGGCCGGGGCTGGGGCTGGGGCTGGGGGCTGGGCTGGCTCTGGGGCAGGGCTGGGATAGGGCTGGGGCCGGGGCTGGGGGTAGGGCTGGGCTAGGCCTGGGGCTGGGGCAGGGCTAGGTTAGGGCTGCGCTGGGGCCGGGGCTGGGGCTGGGACTGGGGCTGGGACTGGGGCTGGGGCTGGGGACAGGGATGGGGCGGGGGCTGGGCTGTGGCTGGGGCCGGGGCTGTGGCTGGGACTGGGGCAGGGCTGGGGCTGGGCTGTGGACAGGGCTGCGGCCGGGGCTGGGGTAGGGCTGTGGCTGAGGCTGGGCTGGGGCCAAGGTTGGGGCTGGGGCTAGGGCAGGGATGGGGCTGAGGCTGGGTTGGGGGCTGGGCCAGGGATGGGGCCCGGGCTGGGGCTGGGGCCGGGGCTGGGCTGGGGCTGGGGCTGGGGCCGGGGCCGAGGGTTGGGCTGGGTCCAGGGCTGGGTCTGGGCTGGGCTAGGGCTGGAGCCCGGGCTTGGGCTGGGGCAGGACTGGGGCTAGGGCAGGGCTGGAGCTGGGGCTGGGGCTGGGGCTGGGGCTGGGGGCTGGGCTGGCTCTGGGGCAGGGCTGGGGCCGGGGCTGGGGGCTGGGCTGGCGCTGGGGCAAGGCTGGGGCAGGGTAGGGCCGGGGCTGGGGCAGGGCTGGGGCAGGGCTGGGCTGGAGCTGGGCTGGGGCTGGATTGGGGCTGGGCTGTGGAAGGTCTGCACCTGGGCTGGGGGCTGGGCTGAAGCTGGAGGCTGGGCTGGGGCTGGGGCAGGTCTGGGGCTGTACAGGGGGCTGAAGTCAGAGCTGTGGCTGGGACTGGGGCAGGGCTGGGGCTGGGCTGGGGACAGGGCTGGGGCCGGGCTGGGTCTGGGTCTGGGCTGAGGGCAGGGCTGGGATAGCGCTGGGGCTGGATCAGGGCTGGGCTAGGGCTGGGCTGGGACCGGGGATGGGGCCGGGGTTAGGGCAGGGCTGGGGCTAGGCTGGGACTGGAGCTGGGCTGGGGCCGGGGCGTGGGCCGGGGGTGGGGCTGGGGCTGAGGCTGGGTCCAGGGCTGGGGCTGGGCTAGGGCTGGAGCTGGGCTGGGGGCCGGGATGGGGCTGTGGCTGGGGCTGGGGCTTGGGCTGGGGAAGGGGCCTGGGCTGGGGACAGGGCTAGGGCCGGAGCTGGGGCAGGGCTGAGGCTGGGCTGGGGCAGGGCTGGGCTAGGGCTGGGCTGGGGCCGGGGCTTGGGGTGGGATTGGGGCTGGGGCTGCGGACAGGGCTGTGGCTGGGCTGGGGGCAGGGGCACAGGCCGGGGCCGGGGACAGGGCTAGGGCTGGGGGTGGGGCTGGGCTGGGGCAGGGCTGGGTCCAGGGCTGGGGCTGGGCTGTGGCTGGGGCTGGGCTGAGGGCAGGGCTGGGCTAGGGCTGGGGCTGGGGCAGGGCTAGGGCTGGGGCTGGGCAGGGGCCGGGGCTGGGGCCGGGGCTGAGGCTGGGTCCAGGGCTGGGGCTGGGCTAGGGCTGGAGCAGGGCTGGGGGCCGGGATGGGGCTGTGGCTGGGGCTGGGGCTTGGGCTGGGGAAGGGGCCTGGGCTGGGGACAGGGCTAGGGCCGGAGCTGGGGCAGGGCTGAGGCTGGGCAGGGGCAGGGCTGGGCTAGGGCTGGGCTGGGGCCGGGGCTTGGGGTGGGATTGGGGCTGGGGCTTCGGACAGGGCTGTGGCTGGGCTGGGGGCAGGGGCACAGGCCGGGGCTGGGGACAGGGCTAGGGCTGGGGGTGGGGCTGGGCTGAGGCAGGGCTGGGTCCAGGGCTGGGGCTGGGCTGTGGCTGGGGCTGGGCAGGGGCCGGGGCTGGGGCCGGGGCTGAGGCTGGGACCGGGGCAGGGCTGGGGCTGGGGCTGGGGCCGGGGCTGGGTAGAAGCCAGGAATGGGGTAGGGGACGGGGCTGGGGACAGGGCTAGGGCCAGGGCTGGGGCTGGGCTGGCGCCGGGGCTTGGGGTGGGATTGGGGCTGGGGCTGCGGACAGGACTGTGGCTGGGATGGGGGCAGGGGCACAGGCCGGGGCTGGGGACAGGGCTAGGGCTGGGGCTGGGGCTGGGCTGGGGCCGGGGCTGGGTAGAAGCCAGGGCTGGGGTAGGGGATGGGGCTGGGGACAGGGCTAGGGCCAGGGCTGGGGCTGGGCTGGGGCTGGGGCCGGGGCTGGGGCAGGGCTGGGGTCGGGCTGGGGCTGGGGCTGGGGTGAGGGCAGGGCTGGGGCTGGGCTGGGGCTGGGCTGGCTCTGGGGCAGGGCTGAGGCAGGGCTGGGGCCGGGGCTGGGGGCTGGGCTGGCGCTGGGGCAAGGCTGGGGCAGGGTAGGGCCGGGGCTGGGGCAGGGCTGGGGCAGGGCTGGGCTGGAGCTGGGCTGGGGCTGGATTGGGGCTGGGCTGTGGAAGGTCTGCACCTGGGCTGGGGGCTGGGCTGAAGCTGGAGGCTGGGCTGGGGCTGGGGCAGGTCTGGGGCTGTACAGGGGGCTGAGGTCAGAGCTGTGGCTGGGACTGGGGCAGGGCTGGGGCTGGGCTGGGGACAGGGCTGGGGCCGGGCTGGGTCTGGGTCTGGGCTGAGGGCAGGGCTGGGATAGCGCTGGGGCTGGATCAGGGCTGGGCTAGGGCTGGGCTGGGACTGGGGATGGGGCTGGGCTAGGGCAGGGCTGGGGCCAGGCTGGGACTGGGCTGAGGGCAGGGCTGGGCTAAGGCTGGGGCTGGGGCAGGGCTGGGGCCGGGGCTGGGCTGGGGCTGAGGGTGGGGCTGTGCTGGGGTCTGGGCCCGGTTGCTGGGGCAGGGCTGGGTTAGGGCTGGGGCTGAGGCTGGCGTTGGGGCTGGGAGCAGGGCTGGGACTGAGGTTGGGGCTGGGGCTAGGCTGGGGTTGAGCTGGGGCTGGGCTTCGGCCGGGGTTGGAATTGGGGCTGGGATAGGGCTGGGGCTGGGGCTGGGACAGGGCTGGGGCTGGATTGGGGCTGGACCTGGGGCCAGGGCTGGGGCTGGGGCTAGAGGAAGGGCTGGTGTAGGGTTGGTGTGGGGGCTGGGGCAGAGCTGGGGCTGGGCTGGGGTCTGGGGAAGGAACTGGGTCTGGGGCTGGAGCCGGGGCTGGGGGCAGGGCTACAGCTGTGCTGGGACCTGGGGACAGACTGGGGCCGGGGCTGGGGCTGGGGCTGGGGGCTGGGCTGGCTCTGGGGCAGGGCTGGGATAGGGCTGGGGCCGGGGCTGGGGGTAGGGCTGGGCTAGGCCTGGGGCTGGGGCAGGGCTAGGTTAGGGCTGCGCTGGGGCCGGGGCTGGGGCTGGGACTGGGGCTGGGACTGGGGCTGGGGCTGGGGACAGGGATGGGGCTGGGGCTGGGCTGTGGCTGGGGCCGGGGCTGTGGCTGGGACTGGGGCAGGGCTGGGGCTGGGCTGTGGACAGGGCTGCGGCCGGGGCTGGGGTAGGGCTGTGGCTGAGGCTGGGCTGGGGCCAAGGTTGGGGCTGGGGCTAGGGCAGGGATGGGGCTGAGGCTGGGTTGGGGGCTGGGCCAGGGATGGGGCCCGGGCTGGGGCTGGGGCCGGGGCTGGGCTGGGGCTGGGGCTGGGGCTGGGGCCGAGGGTTGGGCTGGGTCCAGGGCTGGGTCTGGGCTGGGCTAGGGCTGGAGCCCGGGCTTGGGCTGGGGCAGGACTGGGGCTAGGGCAGGGCTGGAGCCGGGGCTGGGGCTGGGGCTGGGGGCTGGGCTGGCTCTGGGGCAGGGCTGGGGCCGGGGCTGGGGGCTGGGCTGGCGCTGGGGCAAGGCTGGGGCAGGGTAGGGCCGGGGCTGGGGCAGGGCTGGGGCAGGGCTGGGCTGGAGCTGGGCTGGGGCTGGATTGGGGCTGGGCTGTGGAAGGTCTGCACCTGGGCTGGGGGCTGGGCTGAAGCTGGAGGCTGGGCTGGGGCTGGGGCAGGTCTGGGGCTGTACAGGGGGCTGAGGTCAGAGCTGTGGCTGGGACTGGGGCAGGGCTGGGGCTGGGCTGGGGACAGGGCTGGGGCCGGGCTGGGTCTGGGTCTGGGCTGAGGGCAGGGCTGGGATAGCGCTGGGGCTGGATCAGGGCTGGGCTAGGGCTGGGCTGGGACCGGGGATGGGGCTGGGGTTAGGGCAGGGCTGGGGCTAGGCTGGGACTGGAGCTGGGCTGGGGCCGGGGCTTGGGCCGGGGGTGGGGCTGGGGCTGAGGCTGGGTCCAGGGCTGGGGCTGGGCTAGGGCTGGAGCTGGGCTGGGGGCCGGGATGGGGCTGTGGCTGGGGCTGGGGCTTGGGCTGGGGAAGGGGCCTGGGCTGGGGACAGGGCTAGGGCCGGAGCTGGGGCAGGGCTGAGGCTGGGCTGGGGCAGGGCTGGGTCCAGGGCTGGGGCTGGGCTGTGGCTGGGGCTGGGCTGAGGGCAGGGCTGGGCTAGGGCTGGGGCTGGGGCAGGGCTGGGGCTGGGGCTGGGCAGGGGCCGGGGCTGGGGCCGGGGCTGAGGCTGGGACTGGGGCAGGGCTGGGGCTGGGGCTGGGGCCGGGGCTGGGTAGAAGCCAGGAATGGGGTAGGGGATGGGGCTGGGGACAGGGCTAGGGCCAGGGCTGGGGCCGGGGCTGGGGAAGGGCTGGGGTCGGGCTGGGGCTGGGGCTGGGGTGAGGGCAGGGCTGGGGCTGGGCTGGGGCTGGGCTGCGGACAGGGCTGGGCTAGGGCTGGGCTAGGGCCGAGGCTGGGGCTGGGGCTGGGGAAGGGCTGGGGCTGGGCTGGGGCTGGATTGGGGCCAGGGCTGGGGCAGGACTAGGCTTGAGGCTGGGCCTTGGGCTGGGGCTGGCTGGAGCAGGGCTGGGGCCGGGGCTGGGTCTGGGACTGAAGCTGGGGCAGGGCTGGGGCCGGGGCTGGGGCAGGGCTGGGGCCGGGGCTGGGGCAGGGCTGGGCTAGGGCTGGGGCTGGGGCAGGGCTAGGGCTGGGGCTGGGCAGGGGCCGGGGCTGGGGCCGGGGCTGAGGCTGGGACTGGGGCAGGGCTGGGGCTGGGGCTGGGGCCGGGGCTGGGTAGAAGCCAGGGCTGGGGTAGGGGACGGGGCTGGGGACAGGGCTAGGGCCAGGGCTGGGGCTGGGCTGGGGCTGGGGCTGGGGCTGGGGCAGGGCTGGGGCAGGGCTGGGGCTGGATCCAGGCCTGGGGCTGGGCTGAGGGCAGGGCTGTGCTAGGTCTGGAGCTGGAGCAGGGCGGAGGCTGGGTCAGGGCTGGGCTAGGGCTGGGCTGGGGCTGGAGCTGGGTCCAGGGCAGGGGCTGGGCTGTGGCTGGGGCTGGGCTGGGGCAGGGCTGGGTCCAGGGCTGGGGCTGGGCTGTGGCTGGGGCTGGGCTGGGGCCGAGGGTGGGGCTGGGGCTGGGGCTGGGTCCAGGGCTGGGGCTGGGCTGGGGCTGGGCTGGGGCTGGGGATGGGGCTGGGTCCAGGGCTGGGGCTGGGGCTGGGCTGGGGCCAAGGATGGGGCAGGAGCCAGGGCTGGGGCAGGGCTGGGGCAGGTCTGGGGCTGGGACAGGGTCCAGGGCTGGGGTGGGGGCTGGGCAGGGGCCGGGGCTGGGGCTGGAGCTGGGCTGGGGCCGAGGGTGGGGCTAGGGCTGGGGCTGGGGGCTGGGCTGGGGCAGGACTGGGGCTGGGGCTGGGCTGGGGCTGGGCTGCGGACAGGCCTGGGCTAGGGCTGGGCTAGGGCCGAGGCTGGGGCTGGGGCTGGGGAAGGGCTGGGGCTGGGCTGGGGATGGAATTGGGGTCAGGGATGGGGATGGGGCAGGGCTGGGCTGGGCTGGGGGCCGGGATGGGGCTGTGGCTGTGTCTGGGGCTTGGGCTGGGGCAGGGGCCTGGGCTGGGGACAGGGCTAGGGCCGGAGCTGGGGCAGGGCTGAGGCCGGGCTGGGGCAGGGCTGGGCTAGGGCTGGGCTGGGGCCGGGGCTTGGGGTGGGATTGGGGCTGGGGCTGCGGACAGGGCTGTGGCTGGGCTGGGGGCAGGGGCACAGGCCGGGGCTGGGTCCAGGGCTGGGGCTGGGCTGTGGCTGGGGCTGGGCTGAGGGCAGGGCTGGGCTAGGGCTGGGGCTGGGGCAGGGCTAGGGCTGGGGCTGGGGCAGGGCTAGGTTAGGGCTGGGCAGGGGCCGGGGCTGGGGCCGGGGCTGAGGCTGGGACTGGGGCAGGGCTGGGGCTGGGGCTGGGGCCGGGGCTGGGTAGAAGCCAGGAATGGGGTAGGGGACGGGGCTGGGGACAGGGCTATGGCCAGGGCTGGGGCTGGGCTGGGGGTGGGGCCGGGGCTGCGGCAGGGCTGGGGCAGGGCTGGGGCTGGATCCAGGCCTGGGGCTGGGCTGAGGGCAGGGCTGGGCTAGGTCTGGAGCTGGAGCAGGGCGGAGGCTGGGTCAGGGCTGGGCTAGGGCTGGGCTGGGGCTGGAGCTGGGTCCAGGGCAGGGGCTGGGCTGTGGCTGGGGCTGGGCTGGGGCAGGGCTGGGTCCAGGGCTGGGGCTGGGCTGTGGCTGGGGCTGGGCTGGGGCCGAGGGTGGGGCTGGGGCTGGGGCTGGGTCCAGGGCTGGGGCTGGGCTGGGGCTGGGCTGGGGCTGGGGATGGGGCTGGGTCCAGGGCTGGGGCTGGGGCTGGGCTGGGGCCAAGGATGGGGCAGGAGCCAGGGCTGGGGCAGGGCTGGGGCAGGTGTGGGGCTGGGACAGGTTCCAGGGCTGGGGTGGGGGCTGGGCAGGGGCCGGGGCTGGGGCTGGAGCTGGGCTGGGGCCGAGGGTGGGGCTAGGGCTGGGGCTGGGGGCTGGGCTGGGGCAGGACTGGGGCTGGGGCTGGGCTGGGGCTGGGCTGCGGACAGGCCTGGGCTAGGGCTGGGCTAGGGCTGAGGCTGGGGCTGGGGCTGGGGAAGGGCTGGGGCTGGGCTGGGGATGGAGTTGGGGTCAGGGATGGGGATGGGGCAGGGCTGGGCTGGGCTGGGGGCCGGGATGGGGCTGTGGCTGTGTCTGGGGCTTGGGCTGGGGCAGGGGCCTGGGCTGGGGACAGGGCTAGGGCCGGAGCTGGGGCAGGGCTGAGGCTGGGCTGGGGCAGGGCTGGGCTAGGGCTGGGCTGGGGCCGGGGCTTGGGGTGGGATTGGGGCTGGGGCTGCGGACAGGGCTGTGGCTGGGCTGGGGGCAGGGGCACAGGCCGGGGCTGGGTCCAGGGCTGGGGCTGGGCTGTGGCTGGGGCTGGGCTGAGGGCAGGGCTGGGCTAGGGCTGGGGCTGGGGCAGGGCTAGGGCTGGGGCTGGGGCAGGGCTAGGTTAGGGCTGGGCAGGGGCCGGGGCTGGGTAGAAGCCAGGAATGGGGTAGGGGACGGGGCTGGGGACAGGGCTAGGGCCAGGGCTGGGGCTGGGCTGGGCTGGGGCTTGGGGTGAGATTGGGGCTGGGGTTGCGGACAGGGCTGTGGCTGGGCTGGGGGCAGGGGCACAGGCCGGGGCTGGGGACAAGGCTAGGGCTGGGGCTGGGGCTGGGGCTGGGCTGGGGCCGGGGCTGGGTAGAAGCCAGGGCTGGGGTAGGGGATGGAGCTGGGGACAGGGCTAGGGCCAGGGCTGGGGCTGGGCTGGGGCTGAGGCCGGGGCTGGGGCAGGGCTGGGGTTGGGCTGTGGCTGGGGCTGGGGTGAGGGCAGGGCTGGGGCTGGGCTGGGGCTGGGCTGCGGACAGGGCTGGGCTAGGGCTGGGCTAGGGCCGAGGCTGGGGCTGGGGCTGGGGAAGGGCTGGGGCTGGGCTGGGGCTGGATTGGGGCCAGGGCTGGGGCAGGACTAGGCTTGAGGCTGGGCCTTGGGCTGGGGCTGGCTGGAGCAGGGCTGGGGCCGGGGCTGGGTCTGGGACTGAAGCTGGGGCAGGGCTGGGGCCGGGGCTGGGGCGGGGCTGGGGCAGGGCTGGGGAAGGGCTGGGGCTGGCGCTGGGTTGAGGGCAGTGCTGGGGCAGGGCTGGGGCTGGGGACTGGGCCAGGGCAGGGCTAGGTTAGGGCTGGGCAGGGGCCGGGCCTGGGGCTGGAGCTGGGCTGGGGCCGAGGGTGGGGCTAGGGCTGGGGCTGGGGGCTGGGCTGGAGCAGGACTGGGCTAGGGCTGGGCTAGGGCCGAGGCTGGGGCTGGGGCTGGGGAAGGGCTGGGGCTGGGCTGGGGATGGGGTTGGGGCCAGGGATGGGGATGGGGCTGGGCGGGGCTGGGCTGGGCTGGGCTGGGGGCCGGGATGGGGCTGTGGCTGTGTCTGGGGCTTGGGCTGGGGTGGGGCTAGGGCCGGAGCTGGGGCAGGGCTGGGCTAGGGCTGGGCAGGGGCCGGGGCTTGGGGTGGGATTGGGGCTGGGGCTGCGGACACGGCTGTGGCTGGGCTGGGGGCAGGGGCACGGGCTGGGGGCAGGGGCACAGGCCGGGGCTGGGGACAGGGCTAGGGCTGGGGGTGGGGCTGGGCTGGGGCAGGGCTGGGTCCAGGGCTGGGGCTGGGGCTGGGCTGGGGCAAGTCTGGGGCTGGAGCTGGGCTGGGGCTGAGGGTGGGGCTAGGGCTGGGGCTGCGGCTGGGCTGGGGCCGAGGATGGGGCAGGAGCCAGGGCTGGGGCAGGGCTGGGGCAGGTCTGGGGCTGGGACAGGGTCCAGGGCTGGGGTGGGGGCTGGGGTGAGGGCAGGGCTGGGGCAGGGCTGGGTCTGGGGGCTGGGCTGGGGCAGGGCTGGAGCTGGGGCTGGAGGCTAGGCTGGGGCCGGGCTGGGGCAGGGGCAGGGCTGAGGGCAGGGCTGGGGCAGGGCTGGGGATGGGGGCTGGGATGGGGCAGGACTGGGGCTGGGGCAGGGGCCTGGGCTGGGGACAGGGCTTGGGCCGGAGCTGGGGCAGGGCTGGGGCCGGACTAGGGCTGGGTTCAAGGCAGGGCTGGGGCTGGGTCCAGGGCTGGGGCTGGGCTGAGGGCAGGGCTGGGCTAGGGCTGGGGCTGGGGCAGGGCTGGGCTAGGGCTGGGCTGGGGCCGGGGCTGGGACAGGACTGGGGCTGGGTCCAGGGCTGTGGCTGGGCTGTGGCTGGGGCTGGGCTGGGGCCAGGGCTGGGGCTGGGGCTGGGCTGAGGGCAGGGCTGGGCTAGGGCTGGGGCTGGGGCAGGGCTAGGTTAGGGCTGGGCAGGGGCCGGGCCTGGGGCCGGGGCTGAGGCTGGGACTGGGGCAGGGCTGGGGAAGGGCTGGGGCCGGGGCTGGGTAGAAGCCAGGGCTGGGGTAGGGGACGGGGCTGGAGACGGGGCTGGGGACAGGGCTAGGGCCGGAGCTGGGGCAGGGCTGGGGCTGGGCTGGGGCTGGGGCTGGGCTGAGGACAGGGCTGGGGCAGGGCTGGGGCTGGGGGCTGGGCTGGGGCAGGACTGGGCCTGGGGCTGGGCCTGGGCTGGGCTGAGGGCAGGGCTGGGCTAGGGCTGGGCTGGGGCTGAGGCTGGGGCTGGGGCTGGGGAAGGGCTGGGGCTGTGGTTGGGGTCAGGGATGGGGATGGTGCTGGGCTGGGCTGGGGGCGGGATGGGGCTGTGGCTGGGGCTGGGGCTTGGGCTGGGGCAGGGTTGGTGTTGAGGATTGTTTTGAACAAGAGGGTCCTTGGGTCCCAGGAACGCCTGTGCAATTCAGGCCTTGAAGAATTCTCTGTTGATAATATAGTGGCGCTGTAAGAGATGTGAGAAAGTGCTGATTGCTTGGTATACTAAGTCCTGCTGCCCCTGAGAAGGGAGGCAAGCAAGATAAGGAGGAGGCGAGATCTGGGGAAGAGAGCAATTAGGCCGGATAGAAGAATTCTACGGAGTTGTGAAAACAATGATGTAACCTTTTAGAGAGCAACCAATAGTATGTTGTCAAGTGGGCATAATTATAGCAAACTGTATATAAGATGTGTCTGATACTCAATAAAGTTGGATTCCGCTGATCACATTGGTTGTTAAAGCGGCCCCTTCTTGCAGTAAGTGGCGCTTGAACACGGGACCCTAATGAAGACAAAGGTTAGGGTCTAAGAAGTTCTTCGGGACTTGGGAGATTCACAGTAAGCCGGAGGCAAGAAGAAGGCCGGCCCGGGATAGCAGTACAGGAGGCTGCAAGAAAAGGGAAGACAGCCTTGAAGCCGAAGACGCTGTAGAGCTGGGAACTGCTTAAACAAGGACTGTGCGCACAGGTATTAACGTTTAAATACGGACATGGATAGGCAGGCAGCGTATGGTTTATTTAAATGCTTTTTAGAAAAGCGACAGTGTAAGTTAAATTTTACAAAGGAGTTGGTGCCGCTGTTAAGCTATGCAGGAGAGTTAGGATATTTTAAGGATCCAAATGAGGTATTTGAAAGATTGCAGTGGAAAAAGTTTGGACAAGACTTGTGGCTGCATGGGTTAGATGATGAAAAAGGAGCAAAGGAGTGTGGAAAATGGTGGAAGATGGTTATGACAGCATTGGATCAGCATCGTGCGGAGCAAGTGGCAGCTTATCAAGCCAGGGTACGATTAGATCATATGGACCCAAATGGAGCAAGTGTTACACATTCTGGGTTGCCTTTGTCAGAAGAGGTTCAGGATTATTTAAGAAAGGAGAAGGCTGCGTGTGTAAAAGGGCTAGGTGGCAGAGTCGAATTACAATCTGTAACACAGGACTCTGGTGAGGAGCCTTCCCCGTCTCTTTCAGCTGAGCAAATTGTAGAGGAGAAGAAAGTAGGTGAGGGAGAGGAGACAAACAGGGCGGTAGGTCCTGGAGGTGGTGTTAAAGATCATGCAAGAAAGCACGCAGAGTATTGGCAAAAGGTTGCAGAACACTTAAATGCCAAAGGAAGTCAGGAAGGGTTTAGCCGGCTGGCTGCTTCACATCAAGCTTTTCCAGTAATGTATACACAGGTCCCTGGGGAGCAAAATGTTGTTCAGGCTGATGTAACTCAATTGCCATGGAAATTGTTATCTCAATTAAGACAGACTGAGAGTCAGTTTGGGATTCAATCTGAACCAGCTAGACAGATGATTGATTTTATTTATATGAACTATAATATGTTACCTAGAGATTCTTATGATGTTATGAAGCTGATCCTAACAGCATCTCAATTTATGACATTTTTGAATGAGTGGGAACACCTAGCTAGACAAGCAGCTGGAGTACAAAGACAGCAAAACGATCCATTATTTGGTGTAACAGTAGATCAGTTGTGTGGAACGGGACAGTATGAGAGACCAGAGTTACAGGCACTTTTACAGCTGCCTGTTTTGCAAGCATCAGCCCAGATAGTAAGGAGAGCTTTTGAAAAGCAGAAGGATGGAAATGCAAATCCTCACTATATGGGAACTAAGCAAGGTAGACAGGAACCTCTTGGTGAATTTGTAGATAAGTTGCTTGCCGCACTTAGAGCAGCAAGCGTAGGAGAAGGTATCCGAGAGGCAATTTTAAGGCAGTGTTTAATGCAGAATGGGAACCAGCAGACACAGCAGCTTATTACATCAGCAGATCCTAGATGGACGGTAGCCGAATTGTTGCAGAGGGCTCAGGACTTGCCAAGCAATCCGATGGCCATGTTGACGGAGGTGATTGATAAGGGATTACAAAAACAGGCTGAGGTGTTGTCAATGACAATGACAAAACAGCTTGAGCATAGTCAACAGGTTATGGCAGCCTTAGTACCTTTGCACACAAACTCGAAAGGGCAAGGCCAACCCTATAGACACTGATTTGATGGATTAATTTCAACATAGTTTTTTAAGGTTTTAAGGATTTTTTGGTATTAGCATAAGTTAAGGTTTGTAGTAAATAGGTATTAATTTTAACAACTATTCCTTCACTAATGTGCAGAAGAATCAAGACTAAGAGGAAACAGCATTTCCCATGAAGTCGAACATCGATCACAATAACTGTTATGATAATCTGGGGTCAAAAGCATCAATCAAAAAAATATTTTGTCCTGAATGCTGAATTTGAAAATAGGCAGTTTGGGCTGGTAAATACAGAAAACCTATTCTGTGGTGAGAAAAAGGATTTAAATCCCCATGGAAAATTATTGAAAGGGATTGGCATAAGTGGGAAATAAAGACTAGAGAAATTTTAGTTGGGAAATATCAGGAATAATTAAAAGGATTAGTAAAAGGAAAAGTAAGAGACATAAGATTTTGAAGGAAGAGGAATTGAAATAACAAAAGCACAATGGGAAATGGTAAACAAACTAACCAAGGAAGTAGAGAAGAGTCTACTAGAGAAGGGTCTGGGGCTGGGTGCAGGGCTGGGGCTGGGGCTGGGCTGTGGCTGGGGCTGGGCTAGGGCAGGGCTGGGGCCAGGCTGGGACTGGGCTGAGGGCAGGGCTGGGCTAAGGCTGGGGCTGGGGCAGGGCTGGGGCCGGGGCTGGGCTGGGGCTGAGGGTGGGGCTGGGCTGGGGTCCGGGCCCGGTTGCTGGGGCAGGGCTGGGTTAGGGCTGGGGCTGAGGCTGGCGTTGGGGCTGGGAGCAGGGCTGGGACTGAGGTTGGGGCTGGGGCTAGGCTGGGGTTGAGCTGGGGCTGGGCTTCGGCCGGGGTTGGAATTGGGGCTGGGATAGGGCTGGGGCTGGGGCTGGGACAGGGCTGGGGCTGGATTGGGGCTGGAGCTGGGGCCAGGGCTGGGGCTGGGGCTAGAGGAAGGGCTGGTGTAGGGTTGGTGTGGGGGCTGGGGCAGAGCTGGGGCTGGGCTGGGGTCTGGGGAAGGAACTGGGTCTGGGGCTGGAGCCGGGGCTGGGGGCAGGGCTACAGCTGTGCTGGGACCTGGGGACAGACTGGGGCCGGGGCTGGGGCTGGGGCTGGGGGCTGGGCTGGCTCTGGGGCAGGGCTGGGATAGGGCTGGGGCCGGGGCTGGGGGTAGGGCTGGGCTAGGCCTGGGGCTGGGGCAGGGCTAGGTTAGGGCTGCGCTGGGGCCAGGGCTGGGGCTGGGACTGGGGCTGGGACTGGGGCTGGGGCTGGGGACAGGGATGGGGCGGGGGCTGGGCTGTGGCTGGGGCCAGGGCTGTGGCTGGGACTGGGGCAGGGCTGGGGCTGGGCTGTGGACAGGGCTGTGGCCGGGGCTGGGGTAGGGGCTGTGGCTGAGGCTGGGCTGGGGCCAAGGTTGGGGCTGGGGCTAGGGCAGGGATGGGGCTGAGGCTGGGTTGGGGGCTGGGCCAGGGATGGGGCCCGGGCTGGGGCTGGGGCTGGGGCCGGGGCTGGGCTGGGGCTGGGGCTGGGGCCGGGGCCGAGGGTTGGGCTGGGTCCAGGGCTGGGTCTGGGCTGGGCTAGGGCTGGAGCCCGGGCTTGGGCTGGGGCAGGACTGGGGCTGGGGCAGGGCTGGAGCCGGGGCTGGGGCTGGGGCTAGGGCAGGAGTGGGGCTGGGGCAGGGCTGCGGCCGGGGCTGGGGCTGGGGCTCGGGCAGGGCTAGGACCGGCGCTGGGGCAGGCCTGGGGCTCGCCTGAGGCTGATCTGGGGCTGGGCTGGGGGCAGGGCTGGGGCCGGGCCTGGAACCAAATCTTGGGCAGGGCTGGGGCTGGGGCTGGGGCTGCGGACAGTGCTGGGGCCAGGCTGGGACTGGGCTGAGGGCAGGGCTGGGCTAGGGCTGGGGCTGGGGCAGGGCTGGGGCCGGGGCTGGGCTGGGGCTGAGGGTGGGGCTGGGCTGGGGTCTGGGCCCGGTTGCTGGGGCAGGGCTGGGTTAGGGCTGGGGCTGAGGCTGGCGTTGGGGCTGGGAGCAGGGCTGGGACTGAGGTTGGGGCTGGGGCTAGGCTGGGGTTGAGCTGGGGCTGGGCTTTGGCCAGGGTTGGAATTGGGGCTGGGATAGGGCTGGGGCCGGGGCTGGGACAGGGCTGGGGCTGGATTGGGGCTGGAGCTGGGGCCAGGGCTGGGGCTGGGGCTAGAGGAAGGGCTGGTGTAGGGTTGGTGTGGGGGCTGGGGCAGAGCTGGGGCTGGGCTGGGGTCTGGGGAAGGAACTGGGTCTGGGGCTGGAGCCGGGGCTGGGGGCAGGGCTACGGCTGTGCTGGGACCTGGGGACAGACTGGGGCCGGGGCTGGGGCTGGGGCTGGGGGCTGGCTGGCTCTGGGGCAGGGCTGGGGCCCGGGGCTGGGGGCTGGGCTGGCGCTGGGGCAAGGCTGGGGCTGGGTAGGGCCGGGGCTGGGGCAGGGCTGGGGCAGGGCTGGGCTGGAGCTGGGCTGGGGCTGGATTGGGGCTGGGCTGTGGAAGGTCTGCACCTGGGCTGGGGGCTGGGCTGAAGCTGGAGGCTGGGCTGGGGCTGGGGCAGGTCTGGGCTGTACAGGGGGCTGAGGTCAGAGCTGTGGTTGGGACTGGGGCAGGGCTGGGGCTGGGCTGGGGACAGGGCTGGGGCCGGGCTGGGTCTGGGTCTGGGCTGAGGGCAGGGCTGGGGCAGGGCTCGGGGCAGGGGTGAGGCTGGGTCCAGGCCTGGGACTGGGCTGAGGGCAGGGCTGGGATAGCGCTGGGGCTGGATCAGGGCTGGGCTAGGGCTGGGCTGGGACCGGGGATGGGGCCGGGGTTAGGGCAGGGCTGGGGCTAGGCTGGGACTGGAGCTGGGCTGGGGCCGGGGCTTGGGCCGGGGGGTGGGGCTGGGGCTGAGGCTGGGTCCAGGGCTGGGGCTGGGCTAGGGCTGGAGCTGGGCTGGGGGGCAAGGATGGGGCTGGGGCTTGGGCTGGGACCGGGGCTGGGCTGGGGCTGGGGCTGGGGACAGGGCTGTGGCTGGGGCTGGAGACAGGCTGGGGCTGGAGCTGCGGCAGGGCTGGGGCCGGGGCTGGGGCTGGGGATGCTGGGGCTGGGCTGAGGGCAGGGTTGGGCTAGGGCTGGGGTCAGGGCTGGGCTAGGGCTGGGGACAGGGCTAGGGCTGGGGCTGGGGACAGGGCTATGGCTGGAGCTGGGGCAGGGCTGGGGCCAGGCTGGGGCTGGGGCTGGGGCTGGCCTGGGGCTGGGGCTGGGGCTGGGCTGTGGCTGGGGCTGGGGACAGGGCTGGGGCCG